>NW_012116577.1:1845079-1856225 GCF_000951035.1 Colobus angolensis palliatus | reverse complement strand
TTTTGAGATGGAGTTTCACTCTGTTGCCCAGGCTGGAGTGCAGTGGCATGATCTTGGCTCACTGCAACCTCCGCCTCCTGGGTTCAAGTGATTATCCTGGCCTCAGCCTCCCAAGTAGCTGGGATTACAGGTGCCTGACACCACCCCCAGCTAATTTTTGTATTGTTCGTAGAGACGGAGTTTCACCACGTTGGCCAGGCTGGTCTAAAACTTCTGACCTCAGGTGATCTGCCTGTCTTGGCCTCCCAAAGTGCTGGGATCCCAGGCGTTAACCACCACACTTGGCCCAAACCCAGTTTCTAATCATAGGATCACATGATATCAGAATTGGAACAGAATTCTTCATTCAGTCTAGCATCTCACATCAGTTCCCTTTCTCTGTGGTTCTGTACCCTGCCTTGCCCTAACCAACTTGCTCTGTCTGCAGGTCAGGGACTGTGGGGGCCACTGCTCTATCCAATGGGGAGCTTATGGCATGTGGTGTTTGGGTGACTTCTTCCTGAGAGATATTTATTAACACTTCACACTGCGCAGGCGTTTAGTCAGCTTTGTGGCATTCTAACTTGGTGATACGGTTTGGGTGTTTGTCCTCTCCACATCTCATGTTGAAATGTGATTCCAGTATTGGAGGTGGGGCCTGGTGGGAGGCGACTGGATCATGGGGTGGATCTCTCATGAATGGTTAATGCCATCTCTTTGGTGATAAGTGAGTTCTTGCTTAGTTAGTTCACATGAGATCTGATTGTTTAAAAGTCTGGGACCTCCCCTTTCTCACTCTCTTGCGCCCCCTCTGGCCACGTGAGATGCCTGCTCCCGTTTCCCCTTTGCCTTCTGCAGTGATTGTGAACTTCCTGAGGTCCTCACCAGGAGCAGATGCTGGAACCATGCTTGTACCGCCTGCAGATCTTTGACCCTCCTTTATAAATTACCCAGCCTCAGGTATTCTTTATGGCCATGCAAACAGCCTAATACACTTCCAATCCCCTTGGTACCAAAACTAGATATCACAAGAAAAGAAAACTGCACATCAATACTTCTTATGAATATACATGCACAAATTTTCAATAAAAAATACTATCACATTGAATCTAGGATTATACACCAAGACCAAATATGATTTGTTTCAAAATGCAGGGTTGATTCAATATACAGAAAAATCAATGTGATACACTATGTTAATAAAATAAGGACATAGAAAGAATGAAGCTCTGATATATGTTAAAACATGGATAAACCTTGTCTTATCCCATTTGTGTTGTCATGAAGGAATATCTGCAGGTAGGTAATTTCTAAAGCAAATAGGTTTATTTGGCTGATGTGTCTGTAGGCTGTACATAAGAAGTATAGTGCCAACGTCTGCATCTGGTGAGGGCCTCATGAAGACCCCACTCATGGTGGAAGGGGAAGAGGAGCAGGCATCACATGGTAAGAGAGGGGAAGGAGGTGACAGACTCTTTTTAACAACTAGAGCTCATAAGAACTGAGTGAGAACTCAGTGAATCCCACGAGAATGGCACCAACCTGTTCAAGAGGGATGTGCCCCTGTGACCCAGACATTTCCCACTTGCCCTCACCTCCAACGTTGGAATCACGTTTCACCATGAGAGTTGGAGAGGACAGTCAAACTGTTATCAAACCTTGAAAATGTTATGCTAAGGGAAAGAAGCTAGACACAGAAAAAAGGCTACATGTATGATTCTGTTCATCTAAGATGTCCAGAACAGATAATCCTGTAAAGATGGAAAGTAGATTTGTGCTGTTTAAGGGCTGGGGGAAGGAGGGACTGGGGAGTGACTGCTAATGGGGATGGGGTTTCTTTCTGAGATGATGAAAGTATCCTGGAAATGGTGTTATTATTGCATAATGTTGTGACTATACTAAAAACTGCTGAATTGTATGATTTAAAATGATGAATTTTATGGCTTGTGGATTATACTTCAATAAAAAAGAACTAGATAAGAGAAGAATTCTATAGTGCCTATAGCAGAATGTTTAAGGCAAGTAGATAGTAAAATAAATATTAGGTAGTTGATGGATGACAAGAACTGCTGGAAATCTCTTTGTAGACCACAAATATAGCCATCGTTTGTTAAATAATAGGAGAGAAATGAGCTCCAAGGAGCTTAGTCCGTGTAATCTCTAGGAAATTGTGTCCCAGGAGTTGTTTTTGGTAAAGACTAAATTCTTCATGTCCAATGCTCTCTCCTAAGCATTGTATTAATTTTAATTTCAGCATCACTATGACAACCTGTTCCACTGTGGCCGCCCTGGGAATGATGCCACTCTGCATTTATCTCTACACCTGGTCCTGGAGTCTTCAGCAGAATCTCACCATTCCTTATCAGAACATAGGTCTGTATGGGCCTTGGAAATGGAGGACTAACAGTAATGGTGATGACACTAATAATAGCTGTTCTTAATTACATAACTCTTTATGCAGGGATTTTTTTTTTTTTTGTAGTACCTAATTTAATTCCTTAAAGAACCCTACAGTGTAGATTCTGTCACCAGTTCAATCTCCTAAATCTTTAGGCTTCAAGAGGTTTAGTAACTTGATCAAAATTATGCAGCTGGTGAGTACAGAACTGGAGTTCTAACCTGGGAATATGACCACAAAGTGCAAACTTTCACCCCTACAAGAGTGCATTTTTGAAAAAGAAAAAAAAGAAAGCCAGATAATTTACTTTGAAAAAGCAAGAATCAAACCCTTATATAACTAGACTATAAAGCAATTGGACTCTTTGTGCTCCAAGGTTTAACTGGATCTAGCGGCTCTAATTAGACCTTCCTGTGACCACCTTTCACATTGCCTGCGAATCTTGACTTTTTCTTGGAGGTTGAACGTAAATAATTCTTACTGATTATGAAAACTCATCTACATGTCACAGTCACACCCATATTTCTTTCATTATCTCCTCTTCTGAATACTATTTCTCTTTAAAGTCTGCCATTTTCCTAAAGATCTCTGTGGGTTTACCAAGCTTAGAAGAGAAATGTGGTGAAATGATCTGCCTTTTCTAGTATGGTCAGTTTTTGGAGAAGTGATGGGTACTATTTTTTTTTTTTTTTTTTGAGAAAGAGTTTTGCTCTATCACTCAGGCTGGAGTTGCAGTGGTGTGATCTCGGCTCACTGCAACTTCTGCCTTCTCCTGCCTCAGCCTCCCGAGTAGCTGGGACTACAGGTTCACGCCACCACACCCGGCTAATTTTTTTTGTGTTTAGTAGAGACTGGGTTTCACCGTGTTGCCCAGGCTGGTCTCAAACTCTTGAGCTCAGGCAATCCGCCCACCTTGGCCTCCCAAAGTGCTAGGATTACAGGCGTGAGTCACCACGCCTAGCCGACATTATGATTCTTAAGACTGTCAGTGTCAATCTGGTGTATCAGGTAAACACCTTGAGGGCTTACAACCCATGGCCCATAGTTCAAAACCATAAATGAAACCACTTCCTCACAACAGCGGGAGCCTACTGAATCTGTAAAACTTGAGGGAAACCTTAATTTAGAAACCATGATTTTATGTGCAACTTTTTTCTGATCAGTAAGTTATTTAATATATTCTCCTTGGATAATATGTTCTGAAAGGCACTCACAAACAAGACACAAAATGTTATGAGCAGCTTATATAACTTTGGAGCCAATATTGTAGGCGTTTGTCCAGATTTGGAAAGTGGCATGGGAAAATGTCAGTTTAAAGCTGTTATCTAAATGAAATGGAAGTTGTTGAGAAGTGCTGTGCAATCAGGGTGACAGGGGAAACACTCTGATGGATTTTTCTTCTCTTTAGGAATTACCCTTGTGTGCCTGACTATCCCTGTGGCCTTCGGTGTCTATGTGAATTACAGATGGCCAAAACAATCCAAAATCATTCTCAAGGTGAGCAGCTCCCTGGCCACTGTTGGCACATCCCCAGACTCAGGGGCCTGAAAGGCAGAAGCGAGCAGTGGCTGGGACAAGTGAGCTCGGCGAGTACAGCCCCACACCCAGAAATTCTCCTTACACATCCTGCGGTTTTGGATCCAGTGATTGTATTTCCTCCACCCTGTTAGCCTTGCTCTGCCACTCCCATAGGCCTGTACCCCGAGGCTTATGACGTCCTGGAAAACAAGCAACTATTGATTTAGTGTCAGAAAAGCTAAAGCTGTGTGTGGACAGAAGAGCGCAGGCCCATGCATGCACAATGCTTCACACAGGTGCTCTTGAGGCAGCAGCTGTTTGAGTGAGCATGGAAGGGCGCCCCATTAGGAATATGGCTGGTTCATTGGAAGAGTAGGAGGAAGGGCTGTCTTGCAGAAGCATTCCTGGGGGCACTGCCAAAGCTGTCATTTGTACATATGAGCAAGGGCTGCTGACTACATGAATAAGACTGTTTAAATGAAATCATCCAGAGAGCACTGAGGAGTCTAGCTATGGAATGATGGTGACTAGAACTTTCTACCTCCTCTTGTCTTTGCAGTCTTGCCCTTTGTCTGCTGGAGAAACAAGCAGATGTCTTTGTTAAACGGTTTTTAAAAATAATTCAAGAGGCCAGGTGCAGCAGCTTACATCTGTAATCCCAGAACTTTGGGAGGCTGAGGTGGGAAGATTGCTTGAGGCCAGGAGGCTGAGGCTTCAGTGAGCCATGATCCTGCCATTGCACTCGAGCCTGGATCACAGAGTGAGACCCCATCTCTAATAACGAAACAAAACAAAATAAAAAAACAAAACGTGAAGAGGAGGCATTCTTAACAGTGATGTGAGTCTCCTAGGGGTGCTTTCCATTTTTTTCTGATTATGTATCACTGTAGCAGATAGAAGGTTATAATACGTGTGGCTTTCATGCAAATTTAAAAAATGTTTTGGTTATATTTTACATTTATAAAGAAATAAACATTTGGGGTTACTTGGAGTTTCAGGTAGTAAATCTCAGTTAATTTTGTTCTGTGGTTTATCGTTTGGCTCTACCTCACAGAACACTGCCATTCCATATGCCTGTGCCAATGGATCCTGTCTTTTCAGTTAGGCACAAGGCCAAACAACTCCCACCATTCCTTCAGTGCAATGGAGAAGGAGAGGAGAGGGCTTGCCAAGCAGACAAATCAGCTGGGCAGAGAGAGCTGGAAGATGGCCTAGTATAGTACATTTGTAATGCATATGGATGACTTTAACATCAATGGTGCACACTTGATTTTTACTCTCTTTTTTTAGCTGAACTCATGGAATACAGTCCCATTTTTTCCATATTTATTTTAAAAAATTAATTAAGTTTTTGAGACAGGGTCTCGCTCTGTCACTCAGGCTGGAGTGCAATGACACAATCATAGCTCACTGCAACTTTGATCTCCTAGGCTCAAATGATGCTCCCATCTCAAGCTCTGAGGTAGCTAGCACTACAGGCATGCACCATCCTGCCCTACTAGTAAAAATAAATTTATTTTAGAGATGGGGTCTTGCTATGTTGCCCAGCTGGATTGCAACTCCTGGCCTCAAGGAATCCTCCTGCCTTGGCCTCCCAGTGTTGGGATCACAGGCATGAGCCACTGTGCCTGGCCCCTTTTCCACATTTATTATTGTTATTTCAGTAGGAGAAAATTTCCAGTGTGGTAGTTATGATTTTGTTTCAAAACAAGAGGAGGGAAATGATCATGGAAACTTCTTGCTTTTCTTTTTTTTTTTTTTTTTTAGATGGAGTCTCGGTCTGTCTCCCAGGCTGGAGTGCAGTGGCCGGATCTCAGCTCACTGCAAGCTCCGCCTCCCGGGTTTATGCCATTCTCCTGCCTCAGCCTCCCGAGTAACTGCGACTACAGGCACCCGCCACCTCACTCAGCTAGTTTTTTCTATTTTTTAGTAGAGATGGGGTTTCACTGTGTTAGCCAGGATGGTCTCGATCTCTTGACCTGGTGATCTGCCTGTCTTGGCCTCCCAAAGTTCTGGGATTACAGGCTTGAGCCACTGCGCCCGGCCACTTCTTGCTTTTCAAATACTCTATTTTTGATTATTTTTCTTAAAAGGGCATTTAACAACAACAACAAAAATCATGATTTTGGAGTTTCCAGCTCCTTTATCAATCCATCAGTGTCAGTGGAGAAACCAGATACAATTTTTTTACATGTCAGTTTTATTTGCTGTAAAGAGCAGATTGAAAACTCTTTTCTTTTGGGTATTTCATAGGATTTATGGCAAAACATTTAATAATATGCATAAATATTCTAGAGCACCTTAGTAAAAAAAAAACTAGGCTAATGTTATCATTATTTTAGTATATCTTCATTCTCTGTTCTTAGTTCTATTTTAATTTTAAATCTGACACATTTTCTGAACAAACTTAAGTGTTCCTCATTTGCTCTTGGTGGATTTTAAACTTTGAAATCTTTGGTAGAGAGAGGAAGAGGGGATGTTACATTCAGAGGCTTTCTTTCATTTTTCTTTCTTTTCTTTTTTTTTTTTAAATGGAGTCTGGCTCTGTCACCCAGGCTGGAGTGCAGTGGTGCAATCTTGGCTTACTGCAACTTCCACCTCCCGGGTTCAAGTAAGTCTCCCGCCTCAGCCTCCTAAATAGCTGGGATTACAGGCATGTGCCACCATACCTGGGTGATTTTTGTATTTTTTTTTTTTAGCAGAGAGAGAATTTTGCCATGTTGGCCGGGATGTCTTAAACTTCTGACCTCAGATGATCTGCCCACCTCAGCCTCCCAAAGTTCTGGGATTACAGACATGAACCACCGTGCCTGGCCAAGAGGTTTTCTTATGTCTTAGCATCTTTTTCTTAGGCAAGGGTCTAGTCTGTCTCTGTATTTAAACAGTAAAAATGACCCCCAGAACACATTTATGGTATATTGGGTATATGGTGTATTTGTTTGTTGTCTTCTCTAGTTTCCTACGACCACCCTCCTTCACATCCTGAATCATTTCAAATCAACGTTGACACTGTAACTAGGTACACAGTTTACTGTCTACATATGAACAGGAGCTTGCCAAGATCCTGATTTTCCCAAAATACCCTAGGCCATCCTTCCTTCCTATTTTATCTAAAACTCAAAGTATTCAATTTGTTTTTGTTATTGTTGGCTTTTTGTTTCTGTTCTTGTTAAACAACAAAAATAAGAAACAGTATCCATTTGGGAGAGGATAGAGGTCTCCATCAGTATTTCTCATGTGATCATGAGTATTGGCTCAGATTGTCCAATGAAGAATGGGTAGATTTTATTTGGAGGGAAGAAGGACAGGGACCAAAGCAGCAGGCAGCTGCTGGTGGTTGAAGAGGCGGTGGGAGGGGAGGCAGGTGGTCAGGCAGGGCAGACTGGAGGTCACAAGCAGAGGGTCACAGAGGTGTGTGCAGGGGTGTTGGAAGCTCATTGTCAGACCCCATTCATTTTGCACTTTTGTTCTACCCACAATAAAACTCTACTCCCAATCCTTTTGGCAAAATCTACTTGAAGGGAAAAGTAGATATGCTAAAACAAGACTTAGATTTGTGTCAAATTCCACCCATTTCTAGCATAGGCAAGTTACTTGACCAGTTTGGAACTCAGATTTCTCCTCTACAAAGTGAAATTGGATTCAGTCATCTCTAAGTCCCTACTTTGTTCTAAAATTTCTAGATCCCAAGCATTTTACAACCTCGATGGACTTTGTATCATAGAGTAAAAAACCCTGAGTTTATATGCACTTATTTTATTGTTTGCTTCAGATTGGGGCCATTGTTGGTGGGGTCCTCCTTCTGGTGGTCGCAGTTGCTGGTGTGGTCCTGGCGAAAGGATCTTGGAATTCAGACATCACCCTTCTGACCATCAGTTTCATCTTTCCTTTGATTGGCCATGTCACGGGTTTTCTGCTGGCACTTTTTACCCACCAGTCTTGGCAAAGGTATAGTTAAACTATCCATAAACTTTTTTTGAGGAAGGTAAAGTTAACACACTGCCACTGGTAGGCTTTGCTGCCTGTGTCAGGAGACATGAAGAGTTTTGATTTACACAGTGGAATGGAGCAGGATAACTTATGGCAATTCATGGAAAATATTGTGGTAATTCTTTATGTAAATTAAAGCAAAGGCCAAATTGATAAGAAGAGATAAATTTAAGTTAAAAAAGAATAGAAAACGACGTGTATTTAATTCCCACTTTGTAGAAGAAAGCAAAAAGAGTTCTATGCATCAAAAAATACTGGAAGAAATATACCATATGGTAACAATGTTTAATTTTGAGTAAGGAGAGTAAGGATAATTTTAGTTCTTTAGTATTTCCTTGGTATATTTTTGAAGCTTTTCAATAAGTATGTACTACTTTTAAAAGCACAAAAAATTTCTTAAAGAAAAGTAAACTATGCAGTTGAATTCCAAAGGTGAAAGATGGGAATTTTTAATTGGTTTTATGCTACTTCCAGTCCACTTGGGGAACATTTAGGTTTGTACTAAGTGATCGGTAAAGCTTTACCCCATCTATTTCATTTACTTCTTACTACAAGCTTGAGAAGTAGATCCTATCACTACCCTCATTCTACTGATGAGCAGATCCTTCAGAGAAATTAAATGACTTGACCAAGTTCACAGAGCTAGAGAATGGTGGAGTTAGGATTTAGACCTGGGTTTTTTGTTTTTTGTTTTTTCCAAATTTAACAATTAGGAGCACAGTCTGTTGAGTGGTTGAAATGCAATTGGCTCTGGACAGAAAGTACTCCTATGGCAAGATGTAGTCCACAATCTCATCTTTTTCAAACCCGATAGCCTGACAAAGGCCAGGACTGAGATTTGGCTCATGAATGGTGCAGGTGTGGGTTCCAGCTTTGTAGCTTAATCATATTGAGTTTTTGACAAAAGTCTGAAAGAAGTGAGGGTGGTTTGAGGCAAGTGTAGCAAGCAATAGAGTAAGTAGAAATAAAATATGAACACAGAGCTTGCCCTGTACCATTGACTACAATTTCACCCCCTCATTACACACCCTTGTTACTTCCCCATTCCAGTCCAACTTAAACACAGATGCTTCTTTGTTTTCTGAAACACCTCTTTTATCTCCTCACTTCCACGTATAAACCCCTGCAGACAACTGCTTAACTCAGCCCTCAATGTCCTGCCCAGGTCTTCCCTCTCTTCCCTCCTTTGGCTTTTTCAAATGAGGTTTATTTCATTTTATGCAACCAGAAAACCAATAAAATATAGAAAAGTAGAAAGCAAAAAGAAAAATTATTACCAAACTCTTTCACCAAAGACAACCACTTTAGGTATTTGGTCTTTATTTAGGGTTTTTTGTTTGTTTGTTTATTTATTTATTTATTTAGACCTTTGTTGTCCAGGCTGGAGTGCAACCTCTGCCTCCTGAGTTCAAGCGATTCTCGTGCCTCAGCCTCCCAAGTAGCTGGGATTACAGAAGCATGTGCCACCATGCCTGGCTAAGTTTTGTGTTTTTGGTAGAGATAGGTTTTCACCATGTTGGCCAGGCTGGTCTCAAACTCCTGACTTCAGGTGATCCACCCACCTCGGTCTCCCAAAGTGCTGAGATTACAGGTGTGAACCACTGCGCCTGGCCATGTTTATTTGTTTTTAAGTGTTGTTTAGTTTATATTGTTTCATATGTCTTTATATATATATGTTTTTCTTTTTGTAGAGACAGGGTCTTACTCTGTTGCCCAGGGTGGTCTTGAATTCCTGGCTCAAGTAATCCTCCCACTTCTGCCTCTCAGTGCTGGGATTACAGGCATCAGCCACCATGCCCTGCATCATATCTCTAACTCAACCTTCCCTGCTCATCTCCTCCAGTCCTCTCCTCTGTGCAGATTGGCTTACAGTATATGCAATGCCTGCTGAATAGGCCACACTCACACCTGTCCCTGGCACTTTAATTTTTATAATATTTCCCCCTCATCAAAAGCTTCTTCTATTTTTTTCCATCCTTTAATCCCACTCCTCTATGAAGCCTTCTCTCACCCCTTCTGCCATTTTCTGAATTTCTACATCTGCATGGCCTTTGGCCACACTTTGTCTTGTGTTGCTGCTGAGCCTTTCCTATATGTTTATTTTGTCTTTTCACTCAGATGCCTAGAGCAGGGTTTGCAGAGCCCCACTCCACTGTGCCTCTCAGAAGACCACCTGCAGAGTAGGAATTCAGCAAATAACTATGGAATGAGTACACATTTTCTGTGGCTTGAGGTCATAGCTTCTAATTGTTATGATGCATATGAGAAAATATGAGAATAGTTCTTATTGCTAGTGCGTTACTCTTGAAACTTTTTCTCTTTGCTAGGTGCAGGACGATTTCCTTAGAAACTGGAGCTCAGAATATTCAGATGTGCATCACCATGCTCCAGTTATCTTTCACTGCTGAGCACTTGGTCCAGATGTTGAGTTTCCCACTGGCCTATGGACTCTTCCAGCTGATAGATGGATTTCTTATTGTTGCAGGTGGGTGAACTCACATTGGGTAGGAAATAACTGACAGGAAATTGTTCACCCCAACTTATCAACCTTTTTTTTTTCAATCCAAACTTGCCTCTGCTGCCCCTGTGATGCATTTTTTTTTTTTTTTTTTTTTTTTGGGATGGAGTCTCGCTCTGTCCCCCAGGCTGGAGTGTAGCACGTGGCACAATCTCGGTTCACTGCAAGCTCCACCTCCCGGGTTCACGCCATTCTCCTGCCTCAGTTTCCCGAGTAGCTGGGACTACACTGTGATACACTTTTTGAAAGCCTGACATTTCTGGGGACGATAAGGTGCATAGACAGGATAGTTTGGCACAAGTGGGAGTTTCACAGAAAAATATTTTAAAAATCTGAAAATGAGCTTATAATTATAAACAAATATACTTCACAAAAGTGAATCCACAGCCGGGCGCGGTGGCTCATGCCTCTAATCCCAGCACTTTGTGAGGCCGAGGCGGGCGGATCACAAGGTCAGGAGATCGAGACCATCCTGGCTAACACCTGGTGAAACCCCGTCTCTACTAAAAATACAAAAAAATTAGCCAGGCGTGGTGGTGGTCACCTGTAGTCCCAGCTACTCAGGAGGCTGAGTCAGGAGAATGGCGTGAACCCGGGAGGCGGAGCTTGCAGTGAGCCAAGATCGTGCCACTGCACTCCAGCCTGAGCGACAGAGCGAGACTCCCTCTCAAAAAAAAAAAAAAAAAGAAAAGAAAAAAGTGAATCCACTATCAGAACTTAGACTTCGTAACTTGTTATGACAA
>NW_012116577.1:1842646-1845029 GCF_000951035.1 Colobus angolensis palliatus | reverse complement strand
TGAGCCACCGTGCCTGGCCATGTTGTGGATTTTAATTGAACAAGAATTAGGACTCTGAGGAGATGTCACCTCATCCTGCAGGGTGACGCAGACCTGCGTGACTTCTTGACTCTGGGCAGGTCCTCAGGTGCACTGAGAGGAGAACAAATAGCTCTTATAATAAATGGGGCACTTTTCTCAAATGATTATTATTTTTAAGAAATTAAAAATCGTTTTTGATTATGGGTGTAATACAAGCTTGGAAAAAAATTTAAAACACACATAAAGTTAAAACTGAAATGCCCTGTATTTTCAGTCGTTAAAGATAGACACATGGCTGGGCACAGTGGCTCACACCTGTAAATTCCAGCACTTTGGGAGGCTGAGGTGGGCAGATCACCTGAGGTCAGGAGTTCAAGACCAGCCTGGCCAACGTGGTGAAACCCGACTCTGCTAAAAATACAAAAATTAGCCAGGCATGGTGGTGTGCACCTGTAATCCCAGCTACTTGGGAGGCTGTGGCAGGAGAATCACTTGAACCCAGGAGGCAGAGGTTGCAGTGAGCTGAGAACATGCCACTGTGCTCCAGCCTGGGTGACAGAGTAAGATTCTGACTCAAAAAAAAAAAAAAAAAAAAAAAAAAAAAAAAGAAAAGAAAAAAGTGAATCCACTATCAGAACTTAGACTTCGTAACTTGTTATGACAAGATCTCCATGAGCAATCATTGAGCTCCAAAGTGATATTTGCTGCTCTTAAGCGTTGGTTTGTTAGGTCTCATTAAAAGCCTTGAGGTCTCCCAAATGCCAACTTATTTCAATGTTTCTGTGACTAAGACTTGTGCTGAATGGCTGTGAAATATTTTTCAAATATGAAATATTACACATATACAAATATTGAAATATATGTGTGTATGCACATATGAGTGCAGCCAAATATACATACTTTGGAGTTATTTATTATGTGTGCTCACAGAGGGTAAATTTAAAAAATATATATAATGCAAGAACAGAAAACCAAAACCTCACTTATAAGTGGGAGCTAAACATTGAGTGCTCATGGACATAAAGATGGCAACAATAGACACTGGGGACTACTAGAAGAGGGAGGGAGGGGGCACAGGTTGAAAAACGAACTGTTGGGTACTGTGCTCACTACCTGGGTGATAAGATTATTTGTTTCCCAAACCTCAGCATCACCGCATATACCCAGGAAGCAAACATGCACATGGACCCCCTGAATCTAAAAGTGGAAAAAGAAAAATATATATATTAATATGTTCACATACATATATATATTTTAATCTTGGGCCATGGTACATTTTCACTGTTGTTAGGGAATTAGGTCTGAGTAAGACTCAATGATTACTGATAGAACTGATTATGTACTGATTGCTGATTGTTATTATTATATACTGATTACAGAAATAACAATCAATAAACAATATAAGGAATACATGTGGCTTAATTTCCCCAATAGATAAGATAAATCATATTAGAGTCAAACACTTGGTCTCAGACCCACGTTTTCATTCCTTCTCTTGGAGAGACTGAGGGAAGCATCATTTCAGGCTCATTCCCAGCTCCAGCCCAGAGCCCAGGAGAGTGTCCTACTCCTAGCAAGCACTTGCAGGATTTGCCAGCTGACTGACTAACTGAATGAGTGAATGAATGAATGTATGAGTTTGTGAGCTGTCAGCAACCTGATGAATGAGCCTCAATCACAAATGGTTCACTCCAGACAAAAGAGTCATTCTGATACACCGAATCCTTCTGTTCCATAACTTTCTCTCTTCCCCCTTCTTTTCCCTGGGTGTTTATACATACATGATGCCACCCAGACACCTGAAGGATTGACAAGTGTACAGCGTCACCAAATTAGACTCTTTGTTAAAGTGATTGTTAATACTTGCATGTTTTAACACTTAGCATATCAGACATACAAGAGGAGATTGAAGAACAAACACGGAAAAAGGAACTCAGGTTGTACAGAAGTCTGCCACACGAGGAAATTGACTTCCTCCAAAGAGACTAATGCCTTCTTGGAGGTGAATGAAGAAGGTGCCGTCACTCCTGGGCCACCAGGGCCAATGGATTGCCACAGGGCTCTCGAGCCAGTTGGCCACATCACTTCATGTGAATAGCAGGGACTTGCTGGCTGGACTGGCACCCTTCTTTTTCGGTGGCCAGTAAAGACAGTGTGCAGCCGACACATGAATCTTGTTGGTAGGGCCAGTGTGAATATTTAAGTGTTCAATGTTAGAATATTTATATTTTCTTTCTTTTTTTTTTTTTTTTTTTTGAGACGGAGTCTCGCTCTGTCCCCCTGGTGGAGTGCAGTGGCGTGATCTTGGCTCACTGCAAGCTCCGCCTCCCAGGTTCCCACCATCCTCCTGCCTCAGCCTCCT
>NW_012116577.1:1827644-1841431 GCF_000951035.1 Colobus angolensis palliatus | reverse complement strand
ATTCTGACTCAAAAAAAAAAAAAAAAAAAGACAGACACGTGTATCCTTCTAAGCTGTGTATGTAAACTGTATCATTTTAAAAACATTGAGATCATTCCATATATTGTTTTGTAAGTCACTTGATGACACATTATGGAACATCTTTGAGTGTCAGTCTGTGTTGACCTACCTCATTCTTTAGAATAGTAGTGATATGGAAGTATTCCATTGCATGGAAGGACTGTAATTTATTTAACCACTCTTTATTCACAGACACTTAGATAGCTTTCAGCTTAACAGTATTCAGTGCTGCTACAAACACTTTTGCCTTTAGGTGCAAGTATTTCTGTAGGCTCACTTCCTATGACTTGAATTTCCAAGCCAATCGCTCACCGAAATGTAGGACAGATTGCTATCTGGCAATGTCGTACAGCAGAGCCCGAGAGGGCCTGGTTTCCTACAGTCTCACCAGTCAAATGAATGATCAATTTTGATTGGTTAAAGCATGTCATTTAAAATTTCATTTAAAAACTGGGTGAACTAGAGCATTTTTCACAATCACTTGCCAACCTACGTCCTTTGCCTGCTTTTCTATTGTATCTTTTCCTTTTTGATGTATAGATTTTGAACCATAATGGTAAGTGACAATGTGTCCTATGTCTTGTCAACATTTTATCCACTCTTTTGTTATTCTATGTCTTTTGCAGTACAGAGTTTTATTTTTTTAATATGTTCAGCTTATTCATCTTATTAAGAATTTTTTTTGGCTCTGATCTCTGCCAAATATTAGCATATTTATATATTTGTGTGGATTGTGAATTGTGATAGAATCTTTTTTTGAGAATGTATTTGGCCCCTCTTCAGGGAGTTCTCTCTGGGGGCTTATGCAACATATTTACTAGCTGCTGTGTGTACTTCTTGTCTTTCCATGCAATAAATGGTGCCTGGCAGTAGGTAAAATCTGTCCTCTACTAGAAATTATTCAAAATATTTTCCCGCGTGTTTTTCTAATACTATGATGGAGCAAATACATACATATTTATTCTATTTTGAATTTATTTTTCTGTATGGCATAATAATCTAATTTTTTATAGTTAATTATCTAAACATCATATATTGAATCATTATTCTTTTATCTACTCATTTGAAATGCTACCCTTATCACATAACTTCCTATATATTGTGTTTTTGTTGGGACTCTGGTTCCATTTTGTGTCTATTCTTATTTGTAAGTTTTGAAATGTGTGAGAAAGTGTTTTGAGATTTAGTGTTTATAATTTTATTTTGTAAGTGTTCCCAATAACTTGTGGGTTAATGTGATGACAATGATTATTCTATTTTCCCACCAATTTAGAAAGCCTTTGTGGTATTACAGAAGGAGCCCCATTACATCTCAGAGCCACGGCACTTTTTATGTGGAAAAGAACTATGAGGATTTGTGACTTGTTAATTCTCAACTGTCGCTTTACTATTTGGAGAGTCCCCTTTATCCATATGATAAATGTTTACATAATGAGAAGCTAGTCTGTGTTATGTTCAGGCACATGGGACATATACAACAGTAATGAGGCAGAAAGGGCTCCTGCCCTCACAAAGTTTATAGTCTAGTAGGGGAATAGATCACTGCAGTGAACACAGTTTGGAGAGTTGCAGGTAACAGAGATTTCCAGCTCTAAAATGAGTATTTCCATGAGGTTTTTGGTTTTTTCTTTCTCTTTTTTTTTTTTTGAGACAGAGTCTTGCTTTGTCATCCAGATTGGAGTGCAGTGGTGCCATCTCAGCTCACTGCAACTTCCACCTCCCAAGTTCAAGCAATTCTTCTCCCGCCTCAGCCTCCCCAGTAGCTGGAACTATAGGTGCATGCCACCGTGCCCGGCTAATTTTTGTATTTTTAGTAGAGAAGGGGTTTCACCATATTGGCCAGGCTGGTCTTGATCTCCTGACCTCAAGTGATCCACCTGCTTTGGCCTCCCAAAGTGCCAGGATTACAGGCATGAGCCACCACACCCGGCCTCCGTGAGTTTTAAAGAATCCACAAAAAATGAATTTCTAAATTGTTTCTCCACATAGACACCCAAAACAAAACGGTAAAATTCAGTGCTATTCTGAAAGCATTAACAATATGGTCAGTATTTACAACAGTTAGGACATTCCAAGGATGAGGGACACCAAAAGGATGAGGGATACCAAAGACCGTCCTTTAAGACAGAAACAACACACCAGAAGATGGCCATCTCCATAGATGATTTGTAAACATGTTACTGACAAGAACTTGAAATAGTGAAGCTGTTCAGAAGGCCACATGTTATCTTTAGAACAAAAAATATAACTGGAAAAAAGTCCTATCTGAGTAAGTTGCATTCTAATTTATGTAAATAATCATGAGTTAATAAAAGCTGGGACCTATATGAAACTCAGAAGTGGGGCCAGAGAAATCATGTCAAGCAGAATGAGTCCATGTCTAAGAGGAAAGAGGCAGCTGGATGGTCATGGCAGCAGAGTGCAGTGGAGAGAACACAGGCTGTGTCAGGGCTACTTGCATTCTACTTTTTTTTTTTTTTGAGATGGAGTTTTGCTCTTGTTGCCCAGGCAGGAGTGCAATGGCGTGATCTCAGCTCACTGCAACCTCCGCCTTCCAGGTTCAAGTGATTCTCCTGCCTCAGCCTCCCGAGTAGCTGGGATTACAGGCGCCCACTATCACACCTGGCTAATTTTATTTTTATTTATTATTTTTTAGTAGAGATGGGGTTTTGCCCATGTTGGACAGGCTGGTCTTGAACTCTGACCTCAGGTGATCCGCCTGCCTTGGCCTCCCAAATTGTTGGGGTTATGAGCGTGGGCCACCGCGCCTAGCCTGCATTTCACTTTAATAGCTAGGAGGCCTCTGGAGCTATCGATTGAAGTCAGTCAGAGCTGAAATCGAACCTTTACCTCAGTTATCTGGGCAACTGGGCAAGTGACGATCCCTCTGGGGTTTAGTTTCCTCTCTCTTTTTTTTTTTTTGAGATGGAGTCTGGCTCTGTTGCCCAGGCTGGAGTGCAGTGGCCGGATCTCAGCTCACTGCAAGCTCCGCCTCCCGGGTTTACGCCATTCTCCTGCCTCAGCCTCCCGAGTAGCTGGGACTACAGGCGCCCGCCACCTCGCCCGGCTAGTTTTTTGTATTTTTAGTAGAGACGGAGTTTCACCGTGTAGACCAGGATGGTCTCGATCTCCTGACCTCGTGATCCGCCCGTCTCGGCCTCCCAAAGTGCTGGGATTACAGGCTTGAGCCACCGCGCCCGGCTTAGTTTCCTCTCTTTTTTTTTTGAGACGGAGTCTCGCTCTGTCGCCCGGGCTAGAGTGCAGTGGCGCGATCTCGGCTCAGTACAAGCTCCGCCTCCCGGGTTTACGCCATTCTCCTGCCTCAGCCTCCCCAGTGGCTGGGACTACAGGCGCCCACCACCTCGCCCGGCTAGTTTTTTTTTTGTATTTTTTAGTAGAGACGGGGTTTCACAGTGTTAGCCAGGATGGTCTCGATCTCCTGACCTCGTGATCCGCCCGTCTCGGCCTCCCAAAGTGCTGGGATTACAGGCTTGAGCCACCGCGCCCGGCTTAGTTTCCTCTCTTTTTTTTTTGAGACGGAGTCTCGCTCTGTCGCCCGGGCTAGAGTGCAGTGGCGCGATCTCGGCTCAGTACAAGCTCCGCCTCCCGGGTTTACGCCATTCTCCTGCCTCAGCCTCCCGAGTAGCTGGGACTACAGGCGCCCGCCACCTCGCCCGGCTAGTTTTTTGTATTTTTAGTAGAGACGGAGTTTCACCGTGTAGACCAGGATGGTCTCGATCTCCTGACCTCGTGATCCACTCGTCTCAGCCTCCCAAAGTGCTGGGATTACAGGCTTGAGCCACCGCGCCCGGCCAGTTTCCTCTCTTAAATAGGTGGATAACACATTCAATGCTGAACACCCTGAAAAGGAGGCAAGGTGAAAACACCTGGTCCAATGCAAAAGTGATCAACACTTGTTACATCCCCTTCTTTTTTCTTGTGTAATCAGAAACACCCTTGTGTACAGGATTATTCAGCCTAACCCAGTTAATGAATCACATGTTGGTCTCTAGGCAACCTTCCCATCGGCCTTGGCATGTACTTTCCCCAGCAGGAGGAGCCCCCTCTGAATGTCCAGCCTTCCTCATTCTGCTAGACCCACCTATAGCTTCCTTGTAAGCTAATAAATCAGCAACATGGTTTATCAGTGTCCTGAGGTTTTGCGTAGCACAACCTTTGGAATATGGTTATATTTTGGTTGAGTGAATAAAACTATGTCTCTAAACCTGTAAAAATTGAAGGCCACTTTTTTTTTTTTTGAGACAGAGTCTCCCTCTGTCGCCCAGGCTGGAGTGCAGTGGTGCAATCTCGGCTCACTGCAAGCTCTGCCTCCTGGGTTCATGCCATTCTCCTGCCTCAGCCTCCTGAGTAGCTGCGACTACAGGTGCCCGCCACCACTCCCGGCTAATTTTTTGTATTTTTAATAGAGATGGGGTTTCACCATATTAGCCATGATGGTCTTGATCTTCTGACCTTATGATCTGCCCAGCTTGGCCTCCCAAAGTGCTGGGATTACGGGCGTGAGCCACCGTGCCTGGCCTGAAGGCTGCTTTTAAATACTTCCTATCAGTGAATCTCCTCAGTAGTTACAAATTCAGAATCTTCTGAATTTGTAAGATCTTGAAAAATTGGCATAGTGTTTGCTACTTTATAAGGAATGGTGGAAACTGAGGCAGAATTGGAAAGACACACACTGCTTGCTGGCACCCAGTATCAATTGCTGTCTTTGTCCTTATGAACAGAACCAAGATATTGTTCACAGCTAGACAGCAACATATCTAGGTAAAAATATCTTTCTTGAAGCTAGAGATGGGCATCTGACAGATTTTACTAAGACAGAAGAAGTCTGCCCTTGATTTCTGGGAAATTTTGCTTTCTTGCCCTAGTACTGTCTGACCCTTTCTCCTCGCCAATTCCTGCTTCTTTTCTAGAATGTGGATATAATAGGTGGAGCTGTGGCAGCCACTTCCAGTCCAAGGAAAGGCCAAGGATAATTATAGAGCTGTTGACATTCTTGAGCTATAGAATTAACTGCCTACTTCTGAGCAACTGCCTTCTTCTGAGCTTGGTTTCCTAAGGAAAGAAAATAAACTCTAAGCCCTCTAGAATTTCTGAAAGGAAAATAAAAACTTGGGACCCCAGTTCACTCTGCCAAAAGGAAAAAAATGAAGCTGAAAGCTGAGTCATGCATGAAACTGCATTTCCTTTTGTTCCTAAGCAGATAGCTACAGATAAAAGGTTAAATATATCCACAGGTAGTTACTCTATGTTCACCTTATCTATGTGCTGAGTGCAAGATAAATACATAACTATTTCTCTGCCTGCTCCTTTCCTCTTGCAACATATGGGTTCAGTTATGTGACCATACCCTCTTCTTTCCCCTCCAGCTCACTTTTCTCCTTTAAATACTGAAGCCCTCAAATTCATCTTTGGAGAAAGGCACAGACCACAGACTGTTGCTGTGATTCTGTGTCATTTCTTCCAGGCACACCCTTCACCTTGGCAAAACAGACTTCTAAATTGAGACCTGTCTCACATACTTATTGATTTATAACTTGTAAGCCTGTTTGGTTGGTTTTGGTTA
This sequence comes from Colobus angolensis palliatus, assembly GCF_000951035.1. Classification (NCBI taxonomy): domain Eukaryota; kingdom Metazoa; phylum Chordata; class Mammalia; order Primates; family Cercopithecidae; genus Colobus; species Colobus angolensis. Next base: position 1,835,787 of record NW_012116577.1, on the reverse strand, counting down.
CTTGCAGTCAAATACAATCCCAAATTGATAAAGTTTCGATTGGCTTTAAAATATTATGCAGGTGAGCCCATAATTTATTACATTTATCTCTACCATAACAATATTTCTGAATTATGAATATTTCTGAATTATGTAAAATGGAAAGACAGTCTATCATTATCAAGGTATCTATATCTGGAATATAGCTGTATTAAGCTGTTTTTAAAATTTATTGGGTTTATCACATTACATATAGATAACTAGTCCTTTTTAAACCAAAAAATCTGGCAGGCTGTCTGGAACCACTGATATAAAATAATCTTCTCTCAACAGCCATTTATTTCCTGTTTGCCATAATAATTCAGAATTATCTCTACTAATGACATGTACCAAAGTTTTGATTTTGGGATAAAATTGTTTCTAATTCTGCAATGCTCAGGACTATACTAAGATAATCTTTTAGAATATATAACTTGAGTTCAGTTTTGTAAATATATTCTACTACAATATGTGCTTCTCCTTCTATAGCATAGAGTTGTCACTGGCCATCATTTGGCCAGTTGTTACTGATGGAATGAGTGGCAGTAATGTGTTTTGCATGTAAGTCTAGCTCATAAAACCTCTCCATAGGCAATCCTTCATGGGGAATGGAGGCGATTCTCAACCTTGGAAGCTAAGTGTTGATTATAGAACTTTCATCAGCCTGGGCTAAAAACTGAGCCAAATAGATCTGCATTGCCAAGCTGTTCACTTGTCCAGAACTGTTAGATAAACTAGAAATAAACTATTATGTTTAAACCATTCCATATCTTCAGTTTATATTTTCTAGCACTTAGCTAATACAAGGTGTCTTAAGAGCTGAATTGTACTTATTCATTAATTTGATATGAGTGTTCCCATGTGCCACCCCAGCTCCGTGGCCTCATCTTGCTTTCTAACCAGAGTAGCCCTAGCAAGTGGGCTCATACCATTCCATGCTGGTGGAGCCAGATCCCAGCTGAGGGCAGTAACATATTTACTATAATGAAGTTTCCATTCATAGGTCATAAAGCTAAATCTGCATTTTCTTTCCCCCGATTCCATTTCCTGGTGACATTCGTTCCAGAAAAAGCAACCTCCAGCTCCACCCTCTCCCATCTATGTTGACTTCGGATGGAAGCTAATCACCTCCAGCTGTACTGGCCCCCAGCACTCTGCTGGCCTAGTTTCACATGCCAGTGCAGGAAAACAAGGCCTCATGATTCCAACTCATTCAGAACAGAGATTTCCAAATGTCATTTAAAGCAATAGAAACCTTTTTTCAAATGAAATCTCCGGCTACAACCCAATCTATAAAACTCCTGATTGAAGTGGGAATGGTGGTGGTAAAGCTTCTCTTGCCGTATTCAGAGCCAAGTCTGAAGTAAGACCCAAACCTGTTATCTGTTGGGGCTTTAGATAGTTACTGTGGAGCTTTATATGTTTATTGATACTGTCTTCTGCCTTCAAATAGCCCCAGATTCTCGGGAATAGGTCCCAGCAAATTGCTGCACTTAAGTTTGGAAATTCAAGTCAACTAGCTCAGAACTGGTGCAGTCTTATGAGGATAAGCCAAGCAATTTCCTGGGTCTTAGAATGGTGTTGAGGCGAAACAGAGTCTAGAGACAGGAAGCCCAAGGCCGCCTTGTAATTGGACTAAGAGGAAAACCCTGCATTTCCAGGACCAAGTAAGGAGGGGCCAAATGCCCACACCCCTCTGAACCTCCCCTCCCCTATGTCATAAATGGGTATGTCTGTAATTGGTCCATTCTGAAACCATTGTTTGCTTATACATCACAGGCAGGATGCTTCTGATTAGTGCTAGGCAGAATCCTACCTCTGATTGGTCCTGGGCTGAATTCTTCATTTGTGTAGGGTGTAACCTATCAGAGGCCTCTAAAGAGTACTTAGGGGTGTTACCATGCTCTTGTAATTCAATAAAAACCCCAGGAACATTATAATCAGGGCTCTTGAGCCACGTGCTCAAGCCCACTTCCACTCTGTGGAGTGTACTTTCACTTCAATAAATCTATGTTTTCATCTTCCACTGCTTTGTCTGAGTATTTTGTTCAATTCTTTGTTCAACATGCCAAGAACCTGGACAACTCACAGTCAAGAACATCCATCTGGTTACAGTGTCATGGCTGAATGAAGAAATACTGTTAGAATTAGAATTTTGTGAAATGAATTTAGTACCGAGAACAGAGAACCACATTTAGTACCACATTTAGTACCGAGAACAGAGAACCAAAGTTAAAGCAGCTTTGAAGTCAATCTCTTTTCCTTCCTGTTTGGCAGAACCAAATATAAACCCCCAGGTAGTATGATATGTTTTCTTTGATTAGCTCTTGGTCAGTTGAGTACTGTGGCTAGGACTTGAAAATATTCTGATTTATATATAAATTGGACTCAGTAAGTGGGCACCATTCACAAAGAGGTAGAATGAAGAAAGAATCTGAGAATCTGAATTTCTGAGCTACTGTTAAGCCAGTACATGATGCCCACATCAGTACTTAGTGAAGATCTATCAGGATCTCTGACAACACCTCTACTCTCCATGGTTGTCATGACTGGGGCCAACTAGGGAGATGGGAAGTGGTGTCTAGAGGTCCTTGTCTTCCCACGGGCCTAGGTGTTGTTGAAAAATAACACACTGAAAATGTCTAATTTGTCCGCACACAGTTTTGGCTTGTTCATGTTTTCAGGTGTGTTTTTATTTACAAAGTGAGATAATGCATTACAAACAGATGATGCAGTAACAGATAACTGATACTCCATTTTCATGAAAAAGTATATAAATATATTACAGGAAATTCTATATAGTAAACATTAGAAATTGATAGAGTAAACATTTGCTACTTTTTTTCTATGCCAATATTATTGTCATTTAAAGCTTAAATACTGGTTTCAAGTATCCCCTATAAAATAACTACTTTATTAAAATATTGGAAAACATTTTTGCTATAAACAAGATGGGTGCATTAAAAATAGACTCAGCATGTCCTTGTAACAATGTCTGCTATCATCAAATGCTGCCTTTAATCATCCCTAAGATCTGCACTGTTTGGTTAGTGTTAAAATTTTGTAAATAATTATCTTAGGTTAAAGTAGCTGTAAAAAAATACAGCATTTCAATATTGTTTATTGTCAAGAAGAATACCCCTCTAAGATAGAGGAGAACCTGCATATTGTATGAACTTGCTGCTCTGTGATCTTTATTTTGGATAGAGAGCAGGAGTCTGCTGGAGGTTAAGGAAAGAAATGGAAATGCATCCAGAGGTTCTTTTCATGTCACTTTAGAAGCTGAGGCTGCTGTTTTTGCTCTTCTTCTGCTTGAAGACGTGTCAGGACATAAAGGATGACTTGATAGCAGAAAATATATTGATCCTATGGCCAAAAAAAAAAAAAAAAAAACACTGTAGAACTTTAGATGTATAATGTAAATATTATATATATATATATATATATATATATATAGCTATACCACTATTGGAAGTGATGTTTGATGAGTTTTGAAAAATATGGAAAAATTTTGTTAGAATGTTGAATGTAAGAAACAGGGTATAGGCCAGGCGTGGTGGCTCACACCTGTTATCCCAGCACTTGGGGAGGCTGAGGTGGGCAGATCACGAGGTCAAGAGATTGAGACCATCCTGGCCAACATGGTGAAACTCTGTCTCTACTAAAAATACAAAAATTAGCTGTGTGTGGTGGCACACACCTGTAGTCCTAGCTACTTGGGAATCTGAGGCAGGAGAATTGCTTGACCCAGGAGGCGGAGGTTGCAGTGAGCTGAGATCGTGCCACTGCACTCCAGCCTGTCAACAAAGTGAGACTCAGTCTCAAAGAAAAAAAAAAAAAAAAAAGAAGCAGGGTATAGAATTGTGTGGTATTATAAAAATTATAAAAATATAGAAACCAGATTGGCAAAACAGAGAAAAAGCCTGATGGATGGGGGATGAAACTATCCCAGAATGCTAACTGAAGTTGTCTTTGATTGGTGGGCTACTACAATATTTTTTGTGCTTTGATTATACTTAGTGGAAAAATAACCTTCCTACATAATTTCTTCTGGATTTGTTGAGCTCATTCTGGTGTTTTAAAATGTCAAAAAATTAATAGCTAAGAAGTGATTCAAAATAATTGTCTTGCCAGGCATGGTGGTTCATGCCTGTAATCTCACCACTTTGGGAGGCCGAGGCAGGTGGATCACCTGAGGCCAGGAGTTCAAGACCAGCCTGGCCAATGTGGTGAAATCCTGTCTCTACTAAAGTGTGGTGGCAGGCACCTGTAATCCCAACTACTCAGGAAGGTGAGGCAGGAGAATCGCTTGAACCCGGGAGGCGGAGGTTGCAGTGAGCTGAGATCACACACTGAGCTCCAGCCTGTGCGACAGAGCGAGACTTCATCTCAGAAAAAAAAAAAAAAAGTGTATATATATATATACACACACACACACACACACACACACACACGCACACACACATACAGTCTTTAAATATTTTGGAACAAAAGCATGAAAATCAAAGTTTCTTTGAAAATGAACTACTTTGGTGAAATTATTTTCTATTAAGTTGATGGTGCAGAGATCTGACTTTTTTGTTATTTGGGAAGGAACTGAGTCTGAAAATAAAAAATTTCACAATATATTAAATGAAAAGTAATAAAACAACAACCCCAGTTGAATCTCATTTAAAATAGCTGCACGTATGCATGTGCGAGCATGAATGAGTGTGCACATGTGTTTAGGACAAAGAATATAAGAACATCTCCTAAAAACATTAACCGCTCTCTGAGAGTAAGAATACAAGTGGCCTTTTAAGTTTCTTTTTTGCTTATCTGTATTTTCACTTTTCCACACATTCATCCTTGACTCTTTCTCTGACACCACATACAACCCATTAGCAAATCCACTTCACATCATGTCCTCTTTCTTTCACTTTGTCCACACTTACCACTCCAGCTGTAGCCACCCCTGCTTGTCACCTAATTGATCTCCTTGCTTATAATCCTGCACCTTCCTCCCCAGACTTGGTGTCATTTTAACACAGCAGGTCAGTAGTCCTTTAAAATGTGAGTCAGATCCCTGCCACTCCAGGCTGCCATTTCACTCAGAGAAAAGCCAAAGTCCTGGCCCGTCACCTTCCCTCTAACCTCACCTCCTCCCTCCCTCTTCTTTTCCTCATGCCCTGCCTGCCACATTGGCTGTGACCATACCTGAACCCACAAGACCCTTGCACTTCCACACAGGTTGTCCCTCTGCCTGAAAGGCTCTTCTTGTCCTCAGAGATCTACAGGACTCTCTCCTTTACCTTCAAATTTTTGCTTAAGTGTTACTTTGTCAATGGTGCTACCCTGTTTAAAATCATACCCCCAACCTGCCATGACTGATTCCCTTTATCTATTTCACTTTTCTTTTCTCTAAAGCACTTATCACTTTCAGAGATCCTGTATAATTTACATGTTTAATATGTTTATCATCTTCCATCCTTATCAGTATCTTGCAAGAATATCTTTGTTATTCTAGCAAGGATCTTTGTTTTATTCACTGATGTGCTCCAGACACCTAGAAGAGTTCCTAATATACAGTAAGCACTCAATAAATACCTGTTGAATGAACAAATGAACTAATGAACTTCCTAGGTGTAAAGGGCTGCGTATACCAATCAAAATGTTTTCCTTACCTCAAAAGTGTGATTAGAAATCAGCTTAATATTTAGAAGACAAGTTGAATTTAAAAGGTTTATGAAAGGAAAGTAGGCAAATGCTAATTTTTAAAGATAGCAAATTTCCCTATTTTTCAAGAGGTAGAGAAATGTTAATTTATGGATATTTGAAAATAGCTTCTACATCCCCCACTCTCCCATTATAAACACAAAGGATTGTGGAACTCTTCAGTGAAGACAGACACTCTAAATAAGGCACTCTCTGTGAAGGACACAATTGTGTCAGTGGGTGATGATTTCCTTTCAGGCAAGAGAAACGAAAATCATCAAAAGAGGATAAATGAACCCATATATTCACACTCCTTACAGAATGTCTTGAAGCTAAGCAACTCCAGCCTGCCTTGCTGTGTTCCAGTCAATGCTGATGAATCCATTACCTCTCAGGGAATTTCTGTAGCAAGAATGTTACCTTCTATCTCTTTTTCAGGTTGGAAATAGGGAAGGAATGCCATTAATTACATAGTATTTTGTACCATTCTCAAACTATCCGCAGCATGCTATCCCATTCTCTGTAATCTCTTCAGTGCAGAGATTGCATTTTTAAATTAAAAGGCAATATTTTAAAAAGCTTGGAAGTATTTTAGTTTTTTTCTGAATTAGTCCTCATGTTTAAAAAAAAGCCCCTCACTGCAGTAAATGTTTGGTTTTATGCTCTAACATGGGAACTCTCAAAAAAGAAAAATGGTTTAATAGGAACTTAAAAAAAATTAGAATCTTTACGAAAATTCTCATTAGGAGGCCCAGCCATGACTCACCTCCGTCTGAACCATTCCGTGTCTTTGTAGTCTCATGCAGCGTACCAAATCAGAGATGTCAAACTGTCAGAGGAAACCACATGTGTGTTAGATTCAACGGGTAACTGGATTTGAATCTCAAAAGGATCACAGAGGGGAGGTTTATGTAAAATTCTGTATCCCATTCTTCTTCCCCTTCTGGTAGTCTTGGGAAACTCTCCTGGACAAAATGACTTGGCGAGTGGACTTTGTCATCACTTGGTATTCTTGTTTTTGATCTTTCTAAGAATCAGGAAAGGTTAATCTATTTGAAAATCTCCCAAAGAAAAGAAATTCTCTTCCCCCTGAAATGTAACTAATTTCTAATATTACAATTTAAAAAAGGTAAATTATTTTTCCTACATATTACTCTTCTGATAAACATATTTCCACCCTAAAAAAGATCTTTTGACTTCAGCTGAGATTGAACAGTTGGAAATCAGGGAGAAAAAGACTATTTGGTTTCGTCCTATAAATTACTAAAATTAGCATGTAAAGTGCTTTTAACTAAAATTCTTTAAGAGACTATGATTTTAATTACACATTATGGTAAGATATTCTAGTATTTTAAATAAGGTTTATATTAGAGTTCAAAAGTAAGATTATACTCTTAGAGTAATAATTTTTTTATGTAGAGTAATTGTTTAGAGAGAAATTATTTAGTATTAATTTTATAATAAAATGTATATATTTTTACGCATAAATACAAAAATACAAGCTTTTTCATTTCAAAAAATACTTTCCTTTGTGCTTCAATTATTTCTATCTTTAACGTGTGATAACAATACTATCTTACACCAGCCTAAAGACTATAAAGGGTAAAATGAAATACTGCATAAAAGGCCTCTGAGCACACAGTAAACAAGTATACAAGTAAACAAGTATAAAACTGAAGTATTATTTTTTGTTGATCATGGCCTATGTAGTTTTGAATACCAATGTTTACAAAAATACAGTTTTCTATAATAATATAATAAGAAAATGAAGGCAGTCATATAAATTCATAAGTTAAAAAATCCCAAGATCACATTATCAAAAATTAGACTCCATCATTATTTCTGGACAAATGCTTACTCAGCCTGTATCTTGTACTCACATCAAGATCCTGACTGATTAATCCCAGAACCACATCTATGCAAATCAGGGTCCCTGAACGTCCAATGCCAGCACTGCAGTGCGTGATGATTGGGCCTGATCTGTGGATGTGTCTCATGTAGGAGATAAAAGTAAGCAGATCATCTGGTTGAGAAGGTGTATCATGGTCTGGCCAGGCGGTGAAATTCAGATGAGAAATATGGCGCACCTCTCTGGTCTGAAATTGTACAATAGAATAAGTGGATCATGACATGTTACATTGTTCACATACAATTAATTCTTTTCTTTCTTTCTTTTTTCTTTCTTTCTTTCTTTCTTTCTTTCTTTCTTTCTTTCTTTCCTTTCTTTTCTTTCTTTCTTTCTTTCTTTTTTCTTTCTTTCTCTCTCTTTCTCTCTCTCTTTCCTTCTTTCCTTCCTTCCTTCTTTCCTTCCTTCCTTCTTTCCTTCCTTTCTTCTTTCCTTCCTTCCTTCTTTCCTTCCTTCCTTCCTTCTTTCCTTCTTTTCTTTCTTTCTCTCTCTCTCTTTCCCTTCCTTCCTTCTTTCCTTCCTCTC
>NW_012116577.1:1815701-1827594 GCF_000951035.1 Colobus angolensis palliatus | reverse complement strand
TTCTTTCTTTCTTTCTTTCTTTCTTTCTTTCTTTCTTTCTTTCTTTCTTTCTTTCTTTCTTTCTTTCTTTTTCTTTCTTTCTTTCTTTCTTCCTTTCTTTCCTTTCTTTTCTTTCTTTCTTATCTTGAGATAGGGTCTCACTCTGTCACCCAGGCTGGAGTGCAGTGGTACAATCTCGGTTCACTTCAACCTCTGCCTCCCAGGTTCAAGCAATTCTCCTGCCTCAGCCTCCAGAGTAGCTGGGATTACAGGCCCACGTTGCCACATCCAGCTAATTTTTGTATTTTTAGTAGACATGGGGTTTCACCACGTTGTGTCAGGCTACTCTTGAATTCCTGACCTCAACTGATCCACCCACCTTGGCCTCCCAAAGTATTGAGATTTGGGAAGCGTGAGCCACTGTGCCCGGCCACAATTAATTCTTAATATTCTATTGTGCTGTCAAATTTTGGCTTGTCTATAGGACCAGATCAAAGGAAAAGTGGAAGAAACTAAATGGCTCCATTAAGAAAAACATGGAAGGCCTCTATCAAGGTTGCTAGAGCCACATTTGAAATACGGATAAAAACTACTTTTTGGGAACCCTAAAAACAAATTACATTTTGATATGGATAACAACCTTTTTTGGTGACCCCATTCCAAATGCACCTCAGATAAAAGTCAGAGTCACTGCAACCCTACCTAATCTGGCCCTGTTTCCTCTTAGACCTCACCTCCTCCTCTTTTTCCCCATGGTCACTTTTCTCAAGCCAAATGATTCTCTGTGGCTTTAAATACAGTGTGCACAGTTTGGTCTCAGGACTTTTGTACTGGCTCTTTCTGACTGGAATGGTTTTCTCCTCAGATATTCCCTCCATGGCTCACTCAACTCATTCACATTTTTCCTCAAATGCCATTTTCTCATGCCTTCCCTGGCTGCTTGTTGAAAATTATGACATACTTCTCATTCTCCCCCAACCAATTGTCCTTCTCTGTTTTATTTTTTCCCACAGCACTATCAGGACTGGTATTTCTTCTTCAAAATGTAAGCTCCATGAGGTTAGAAATTTTTTTGTGTGTGTTGCTAACTGCCAAATCTCTATAAAGGGGTTGAGTTCTATAAAAATGTGTGGATTAAGTGGATAAATCACTTGTAGAATATTGAACAACTGTGCTAACCTAAGTAATAGGTAAGCTAGTGTAAATCAATAAAAAATCATGAATCAAAAATTATGAAAGAAATTCTCAGGCTACATTTACATGACACCAATAGAACTTAACTGATACGATATGCTTTGTTTCTATAAAAGTAAAATCACTGTTTCCTTAAGATAGTTAAATCTCTATGGGAAACATTACTCACACCTAGCTGGGATACTGTGCACAGGGGTGTAGTAAGGTGAGGGAGAACACAGAGTGAGGAAACAGTAGCAGCTTTACTTCAGGTACTGCCACTTATCTAATTCAAGCTATACTGATCCAGTGGTTAGGTAACTGCAGTATGAATGATCTGAATAACAGTTGCTTATGCTAAAATTATCCATGTATTCCTAAATATGTTAAGTTGCCTTTATGAGGGAATATTTTCTACTTACAGATTTTAAAAATAGTTTTAATGAGTCTACTTAGAGGTCTGACCATAAAAACACAAGTTTCCAACATGCAACTTCTGAGCCATTTTGTGCTATCACCAAGGATGATCATCATATTAAAAGTCCTGCGTTTTCATTTTCATTTTAGTACAGCACATACTGGAGGAACCTGGCAGAATTCATGAAGACGGTCACATTTAAACTTATACTACATAAAGAGAAAATAGCTAGCATTAGTTCCATTGCATGGGAACTAGGAAGTCACTGTCTTTTATCTAGAAATAACATTGGTGCAATCATGGAAAGAGTCCAGGCTTGGATTACAACTAGGAGATACACCTTGCAATATGGAAAGATTTAATTCACTTACCTGAATATCTTCAAGGGTCATTGCCCTCATCACAAAGCCCTTCAGCTGCTGCATTCTCACAAGAGCCAGTCGAAGTCTGTTGCTGACCATTGTTGTTTTGCCTAGGATGTTGGGCCAATAGCGCTGGCATTTGATTTTTTCTCCTTCTACTTCTTGAGTCATCATGGCTATCACTGTGGATTTTTGCTCCCAAATCATCTGCCAGAAGTCTCCAACAGTTGAAGGCAGTGGTCCTTGGCAGGCAATGTAAACGAACTCTTCCTTCCCAACTGGTATCTTAATGAAGCTGGCATTGATATAGCCACCTTCATCTCCAAGAGGCACTCTTGTAGCATCATCTGTGAATTTTCCACAACAAAACACAGCCATCCATATCATGCATTTTAAACAAGAGTCTTACAAATTGCATGAGTCAAAAGTCATGAGAAATCCTCATAGTCATAGATGAAATCACTAACGTATTTTAACAGAAGTATATTTTAAAATTGTAGCACAGCCAAATTATTTTATATTTATTCTTTTTGCTCATGTTACAAGTATCTCTAAGGTGTCAGTTTAGTGAGTTTCTGACATATGAAATTTGGTATTATTTACATAGATTTAGTTGAAATTAAAATTAGTAAGTTAATAAATGCATTTAGAATTGCCTAATAAGTAACTAGAGAAACAAAGAAAAAGAACTGGTACTTCTGCATGATTATTTTAATGATGATGACAATAATAATAATAGCACTGAAAGGCAACGCCAAAAAATTTTTCATAGAACAAAATTTAGTATTACAATAACACTATTAAAGTATATATTGCAAACGTTATTGGCATAACCAACTCTCACTCACCTAATAAAATTATATTCTTAGCAGCCAAAACAATAAATTAACACAATAAATAAAATAACAGATCATTTTATTCTCCAGGCATAAAGGCCCTTATCTTTGTTTTATTATAATTTCATATAGTTACAATGTAATTTTTTAAACCAGGCTGCCCCAGTGAAAAGTATGTATAAGCTATCATTCACTGAGGTTGTATTGTCCAAGATTTATCTAAGAGAATAAATTTACATGTATTACATACCTTAGAAGTTATTTCTATTTCTATTTCAAATATCCATAAATTTAACTGGTAATTCCTGTGATTACCAAACTAAAACCTTTTAATGATAGGTTTCAAAATCCCCTACCATTTGCTCTTTTCACTTGACTTCTATCTCTTAGTCCATACTGGTCATTTGTTTTGTGGGAACAAATCCACTCATTAGTTTTGGATTTATGGCTTGTCCTATTCTGATTTTGAGATATTCAACTGGTCATTATGCTGTCTAAAATAACTCCCATACACTTTATGCCAAACAAAGATCTGATCCACTTTTTAAAGGTTGTCTAAGATTCATTTTTTACATGAAGCTTTCCAAAATGAATTTGTATTTTCTATCTAGGTTAGAAAAATACAATTGCATTATTACTTATCACGTGACTTGTCACTATTGAGTTTGTTTATTATTTATCTTTAGATTTATGGTTTCTTGGTAAAGATAGGGTCAGTGTGTCATATGTTATAATTCAAAGTGCTAACATATATACATGTGGCTGGTAATTATAAGAATTTTCTAGAGGTATTTTGGCACATATATTCATACATAATTTAAAAAAAATCACAGTGTGATTTTTTTTACACGTGATTTTTACATGGGTAAAAATGACTGCTTTTCTTTTTTCTTTTTCTTTTTGAGATGGAGTCTTACTCTATTGCCCAGGCTGGAGTGCAGTGGCATGATCTCGGCTTGCTGCAACCTCCACCTCCCGGGTTCAAGCGATTTTCCTGTCTCAGCCTCCCAAGCAGCTGGGATTATAAGCATGAACCACCACTCCGGCTAATTCCTGTATTTTACAGTAGAGATGAGGTTTCACCATGTTGGCCAGGCTGGTCTTGAATTTTTGATCTCAAGTGATCTGTTTCCCTCGGCCTCCCCCAAAGTGCTGGAATTACAGGTGTGAGCCACTGCACTGGGCCAAAATGATTGTTTTTATTCCCTTCTGGTATCTGAAATGTCTAATATAGGCTGGTAGTACCACTGTAGTCATATGCATGTACACAGCAATTCATTACTATAGATATTTCTCTAAACTAAAAATGAGAATAAATTGATGGTGGTTGTGATAAATGAATCCAACCAAGAAAATCCTCATCCAGAAGCCAGTTCCTACTTTTAAAAAGATTTTAAAATTAATGATTTGGCATCACTGACTAATTTCAAATACTGTATACTAGTAAAAATTCAGGACTATTCTAACAAATATTTCAGGTTCCTCTAACTGATTTTCAGAATATGTACGTAATTTAAAAGGGAATTCACACGGAATATTTCAATGTATTTTTTACTGATATAAATCTGTGAATGTATGTGTATGCACATGGTTATGTGAGAGATAGGTAAGTTAAACACAAAAAATTTTAATCCATTCAAATTATACTGATCACATATTAAATTTGAAGCCAAACTGGAACTTACAGGGAAGTATATTTTTATATCTGTTCTTCCTTCTGTTTTCCTTGGTTTGCCCAATTAGACATTGATCCAAAGGTTTTAATTCTTGAAGATTCTGTAAGCAAAAAATGGAAATAAATTTGTTGAGATAAGCAGTAAATTCAGTAATAACTGCAAATACTTTAAATGTGTAGGGTGCAAAATTGGTTGATGAGGGCTGATTCTAGTGTTAAATACAGATGTCCTAAATAAGCCTAAAGTTAACAGTGATTTAAGTCAGCATTGAAATAATATTGTTACAAATATCTTCAATTGAACATGTTGCAGTCAACTTTATGAGACAGAACTTTGTGTCTTAATTTTTAACTTCTGTTTAAAAGTGTTTATATTTTAGAAAAAAATACAATTTAAAAAACCCAACTCTGCCACAATGATGAGCTAGAGCACAATTTATTGACAGTATTGTCTGTGAGGGTTATAGAATATTCCATGTGGGGTGTTGTTGTGGTCAGATAGTCCTAGGTTCTAAAGTCAATTCTTGCTCACTTTTCATTCATTCACTCATTCAAAAAATATAATTGCATGCCCACTATATGCAAGGTACTGTAATAAGTGATGGGAATACAGTGGGTGAGCAAGAAGATAAGATTTTGGCTCTCCTGGCCTTTACAGCTTATTGGGAGAAAGACACAATAAAGAATTAAACAAATATTGTAGTATATGTCTTGAAGAAACCAATAAGCTGCTGTGGTAGATAAATCCTTATAAACACTACTTTAGAAGGGTTGTAATGGAAGTTTTCCGATGGTGACATTTAAATCTAAGAACTTAAAGAAGAAATCATTCCATAGCATGGTAATGAGGAGAGGAAAATACCTTAATTACTGAGCCTCAGTTTCACAGTCTATAATGGAATTAATATTTTGAGGAATATATACAAAGCAACAAGCACATAGCAGAAGCTCTTATTAAAGTTAACTCCTTTTAGTGGCTACAAAGCTTAGGAACTAGGCAAATAAGCAGATGGTTTGAGGAAGAGGGGCAAGGTCAACCTCAAAACCACTCTCTTTTCTAGTGGTAAATATGGACGGTGCCATGAGACCACAGGAGCTAGGGCTCTGAGCCATTGCTGCTTTGAACTAGGACACACATTCTTGGAGCTGTATTCAGTTAGAACCTGCTGTTAATGATGAAACACGTCTACAATACACTAATTATAAAGTTTAGTGGATGGCTGAAATTTATACTTGGCCTTTGTTTTTTTTTTTCTTCTAACATTTTTACCTTAACTATGAGGCAGGAAGGATAATCTTCAGGGAAATGTATCAAGTTCCAAGTAGTTAACGTTTTAAATCACTATTATTGGAATCCCAATCAGAAAAATTAATTTTCTGCTAGATGTGGTAAGGTGGTGCTTTTAGAGTTGGAAAATTTTCAAAATTTCTTCTCATCTTGGGCTAGTAAAGATACATTTTCCTTACAAATTAAATGCATACACCTTGGGAGAGAATCATTGGCAGAAGCCACTTACCTCCAGCTCCTTAGAAGGAATTCCTTGATCTAGCAAACCTCGCAGGACTCGAATGACTGATTTTAAGTTGGCCCCCGTGTATTTACCAGAGGGAAGCACTTTGACGACAGGGAGTACAGCGAGCTCCTCGTTTGTCAGAAAGGAATGATCTAATAGGAAGACAGCAATTTACAAACAGTTCCTCCAGAACAGATTTAACTAAGTGAACTAATTTCAGCCTATGTTCACCTCATCTTACAAAAGGGAAAGTCTATTTATTTATTTAGAGATAGAATCTTGTTCTATCTCTTTATGAGACAGAACTTTGTGTCTTAATTTTTAACTTCTGTTTAAAAGTGTTCATATTTTAGAAAAAAATACAATTTAAAAAACCCAACTCTGCCACAATGATGAGCTAGAGCACAATTTATTGACAGTATTGTCTGTGAGGGTTATAGAACATTCCATGTGGGGTGTTGTTGTGGTCAGATAGTCCTAGGTTCTAAAGTCAATTCTAAAGTCAAATGTCGCCTAGGATGGAGTACAGTTCTGTAATCACAGCTCACTGCAGCCTTGATCTCCCAGGCTCAAGGGATCCTCCTGCCTCAGTCTCCCAAGTAGCTGGGACCACAGTCATGCACCACTCTGTGCCTGGCTAATTTTTAAATATTTTTGAAGAGATGGGGTCTCCCTATGTTGTCCAAGCTGGTCTTGAACTCCTGGCCTCAAGTGATCCTCCTGTCTCGGCTTCCCCAAGTGCTGGGACAAGAGACGTGAGCCACTGCACCTGGCTAGGAAGGTCTTTATGTTATGTTATTTTATTTATTTTATATATTTATATATGTGTGCGCATATATACACGTAATAAATATATATGTATATATGTGTATATATATAAATATGTGTGTGTGTGTGTGTGTGTGTGTGTATGTATAACCACTCCACCTGGCTAGGAAAGTCTTTATTTTATTTGATTTATTTTATACACACACATACACACGGTCTGATTTTGTAGCCCAGGCTGGAGTGCAATGGCACAATCACAGCTCAATGCAGCTTCAACCACCTGGCTCAGGTTGTCCTCCCACCTCAGCCTTCCTGGTAGCTGGGACTACAGGTAAGCACCACCATGCCTGGGTAATTTTTTGTATTTTTTTTGTAGAGATAGGGTTTTGCCATGTTACCCAAGCTGGTCCTGAACTCCTGGGCTCAAGCGATCCGCCCACCTCGGCCTCCCAAAGTGCTGGGATTCCAGGCATGAGCCATTGTGCCTGGCCAGGAAAGTCTTTAAATACGCAACAACTAATAATATTTCCCCCGGAACAGATTTAATTAACAAATGAACTAATTTCAGCCCATTCTTACCTCGTCATACAAAAGGGAAAGTCTTTAAATATGAGAGAATAAATAAGGTAATAGAATTAATAGGTAGGCTGATAACTACAATTAACACAGGGAAGTCTGCCCTAGCACACTCTCACACCCAACTTTTAAGGAGATACCTCACTGAAGTTCAGAAGTGTTTAAGGTTCTCGGCTCTCATTTATTTACAGTTTCTAAAGGAGTTTATGTTGTTTCTTTTTGCTTCTCTTGACTTAAATGGCACTTTTTAAACATTTTTGATAAGGGATTTATCATGGGCAGCCTGGGGACAGCTTGTTTCTTTTCCCTGCAAAACCAGCCATAAAAAGGTAATTGTACTTAGTTCTCAGAATTTCAGAAACAACATAATAGGTAGGCAATTTTTTAAAAGAAGTATTCTAGATAACAGTAAATGGGATTCTTTCAACAACAGAACTCTGTTACAGTAAGAGAAGATGAATTTTTCTGAAGAATCCCAAACTTCACAATATTCTCTATTTTATGCTTCCCTGACTCCTTACACACATCATACAGACACACACACTAACATCTTGATCTCATATATAGAGAAAGGTTTTATAAATGATGGGAAAAGATGAAAAAATCATAGCACATCAAACAAATACAAAGTTGGTATGTGTTAAGACTAACAGAAATTATTTTAAAAAACAAACTTTTAGTTAAATAAATACCTTTAAATTGTTACAAGAGAGTCAATGGAACCATCATTTTAGCAGGTAATTGAGAATTATAATGACAATATCCTTTGCTTCAGTACTTTTACTCTAAAATGTGACCATAAGTAAAACATATGTATATACATTCTTTTTATGAACAGTTTGATTGCAGAAAACCAAACGTATTTTAGATATTTCTTAGCCTAGTTTTTCTTAAACTGGGCTCTGCTGACCCATGGAGGCAAGTATTTCTACATAAGCATTTAAAAATTTTGTTTTAATTTCAAGATAATATAAAAAGCACATTCTAGATCACCTGAATAACCAACTCATAACTAAACACTGAATTATTTCAGTGCCTTGAGTTGCAATGTGTTGCTCACCCTGGCACCAGTAGAGAATGATAATCTAAAATAACGGCATTAAATGTTATTCAAACTGTTCCATAAACATTCTCAGTGCTTCTTATGTTCTCAAATTTGAGAAATGCTGTCCTAAAGCTTTACAAGTATGCTTAGCTGTAACTGAAATTCTAATCTGCATAGCATATGCAGCTTAAACTGTTACCCGCTCCCTCCCCACCCAAAAAACCCCAGGAACTCATTACAAAAAATTACCAAATTTAGTTCTATTACTACTTTTCATTTAAACTAACTTCTAAGAACATGGGGAAAGTAAGAGAGACACATCAGAAATTCCTTACTATGGGAGATTACTCTAGGAACACTGATTTCTCTCTTCACCATCTATCCTTGGCACTCAGGGCCAGTTATCCCTGGTGTTTGATAGCTTTCTCCATGCAAATAAAGAATTCCCTTGAGTTCTTTGGGAGTTGAGTCAACAATCATAGAAGAGCTATGAGTCTGATTTAGTACCTGCTGTATGGAAATTATTTATAATTGAAGGCAACCGTTATCCTAGAAAAAGCGAAGGGAAACTTCTTGCTATAGATTGCACAAGTGTAGCTTTAATTATGTCAATCAGCTGACTAAAGCATTTTCATGATGCAGCTAAGATACAGGCAACAATGATGCTGGCACTGTGAGGGATACAAAACTAAAGACACCTCAAAAAGGTTAACATTTAGCTGGGGCAGAGTTTGGCTGGGAATACAAAATTTACTCATACGAAATAACAACTCTTACAGAACTACGTGTCAATGCAACAGGAACTTAAAGGCTGGGTGGATGAGCAAGGGCTACAGTGCTGGACATGCATGTTGTACATATACCAACAGTCTAGCCAAGTCAAGAAAGTGTTAATTAAACTGTTAATATCATTCATTCTTTCTTTTTTTCTTTTCTTTTTTTTTGAGACAACCTCTTGCTCTATCGCCCAGGCTGGAGTGCAGTGACACAATCTTGGTTCACTGCAACCTCTGCCTCCTGGGTTCAAGCAATTCTCCTGTCTCAGCCTCCTGAGTAGCTGGGTGCCCGCCACCATGACCAGCTAATTTTTGTATTTTTAGAAGAGACGGGGTTTTGCCTGTTGGTCAGGCTGGTCGAACTCCCGACCTCAGGTGATCAGCCTGCTTCGGCCTTCCAAAGTGCTAGGGTTATAGGCGTGGGCCAGCACACCCAGCCTAAACTGTTAATTTCTTTAAAAAAAAAACTAAGACTTTGCTTTGAATGACAAAACCATGTTCTTTCATTATAGTAACACTTCCTGATATGAAATAAGAGGAATGAAACACTGGATAGAATTTCATTTCTCTATTGGCTCAGTAATAACATGCAAAGGCAGTAATAGTGAAACAGACCAATGTATTCCCGATCATAAAAGATAAGGTTGGGATTCTAGGATAATAATAATTATTGGCCAGGTGCGGTGGCTCATGCCTGTAATCCCAGCACTTTGGGAGGCCCAGGTGGGTGGATTACCTGAGGTCAGGAGTTACAGACCAGCCTGGCCAACATGGTGAGACCCCATCTCTACTAAAAAGAGAAAAAAATAGCCAGGCATGGTGGCACGCACCTGTAATCCCAGCTACTCGGGAGGCTGAGGCAGGAGAATTGCTGGAATTCAGGAGATAGAGGTTGCAGTGAGCTAAGATTGTGCCACTGTATTCACTAGCTTGGGCGACAGAGCAAGATTCTGTCTCAAAAAAAAAAAAAAAAAAAAAAGGTGCCCCTTGACTTCTTCTTCCAGAATGGCAAATTACCACTTCATATTTCCACTTATAGTATGTATACATGGTCAAACTGAGGGGGCGTGCCCAAGATGGCCAAATAGGAACAGCTCCAGCCTCCAGCTCCCAGCGTGAGTGACACAGAAGATGGGTGATTTCTGCATTTTCAACTGAGGTACCGGGTTCATCTCACTGGGGAGTGCTGGACAATCAGTGCTGGTCAGCTGGTGCAGCCCGACCAGCGAGAGCTGAAGCAGGGTGAGGCATCGCCTCACCTGGGAAGCACAAGGGGAAAGGGAATCCCTTTTCCTAGCCAAGGGAAACTGAGACACACAACACCTGGAAAATTGGGTAACTCCCACCCTAATATTGCACTTTACCAAGGGTCTTGGTAAATGGCACACCAGGAGATTATATCCCACACCTGGCCTAGAGGGTCCCACACCCATGGAGCCTCCCTCATTGCTAGCACAGCAGTCGGAGATCTAACTGCAAGGCAGCAGGGAGGCTGCGGGAGGGGCACCCGCCATTGCTGAGGCTTATATAGGTAAACAAAGCTGCCCGGAAGCTCGAACTGGGTGGAGCCCACCGCAGCTCAAGGAGGCCTGCCTGCCTCTGTAGACTCCTCCTCTGGGGACAGGGCATAGCTAAACAAAAAGCAGCAGAAACCTCGGCAGAGGTAAATGCCCCTGTCTGATAACTTTGAAGAGAGCAGTGGATCTCCCAGCACGGAGGCTGAGATCTGAGAACGGACAGAATGCCTGCACAAGTGGGTCCCTGACCCCTAAGTAGCCTAAGTAGCCTGACTGGGAGACATCCCCCACTAGGTGCAGACCTACACCTCACACCTCACACAGCGGGGTACACCCCTGAGATGAAGCTTCCAGAGCAAGAATCAGACAGCAACACTCGTTGTTCAGCAACATTCTATCTTCTGCAGCCTCCGCTGCTGATACCCAGGCAAACAGGGTCTGGAGTGGACCTCAAGCAAACTCCAACAGACCTACAGCTGAGGGTCCTGACTGTTAGAAAGAAAACTAACAAACAGAAAGGACACCCACATCAAATCCCCATCAGTACATCACCATCATCAAAGACCAAAGGCAGATAAAACCAAAAGATGGGGAAAAGCAGTGCAGAAAAGCTGGAAATTCAAAAAATCAGAGTGCATCTCCCCCTCCAAAAGAACGTAGCTCATCGCCAGCAATGGAACAAAGCTGGAAGGAGAATGACTTTGATGAGTTGAGAGAAGAAGGCTTCAGTCGATCAAACTTCTTAGACCTAAAGGAGGAACTACATAACCAGTGCAAAGAAACTAAAAATCTTGAAAAAAGAATGGATGAATGGATAACTAGAATAATCAATGCAGAGAAGACCTTAAAAGAACTGATAGAGATAAAAAGCATAACATGAAAACTACGTGACAAATGCACAAGCTTCAGTAACCGACTCGATCAACTGGAAGAAAGAGTATCAGCGATTGAAGATCAAATGAATGAAATGAAGTGAGAAGAGAAGCATGGAGAAAAAAGAGTAAAAAGAAGTGAACGAAGCCTCCAAAAAGTAAGGGATTATGTAAAAAGATCAAATCTACGTCTGATTGGTGTGCCTAAAAGTGAGGGGGAAAATGGAACCAAGTTGGAAAACACTCTTCAGGATATCATCCAGGAGAACTTCCCCAACCTAGTAAGGCAGGCCAACATTCAAATTCAGGAAATACAGAGAATGCCACAACGATACTCCTCGAGAAGAGCAACTCCAAGACACATAATTGTCAGATTCACCAA
>NW_012116577.1:1754876-1813566 GCF_000951035.1 Colobus angolensis palliatus | reverse complement strand
ACTCCAGCCTGGGCAACAGAGAAAGAACGTATCTCAAAATAATAAGAGCTATTTATGACAAACCCACAGCCAATATCATACTGAATGGGCAAAACCTGGAAGCATTCCCTTTGAATGCCCGCCTGTAATCCCAGCTACTCAGGAGGCTGAGGCAGGAGAATTGCTTGAACAGGGGAGGTGGAGGTTGCATTGAGCCAAGATCGTGCCACTGCACTCTCAGTTTCTGTTTCCAAAAAAAAGCAAATAATGTATACATATGGTAAAATAGCAAATCCGTATAGTCTGAAAATCATCACTTAAAAACAACTTATTTTCCCAATTCATTATTTTTGAGGAAAAAACTGTCATTACAATTCTTGCCTTTATCAGAATCTTCATGGTTTGTTCTCTCTGTTGGCAACTCATCACTTTCCCATGTTATTTCATCATCATCAGTCTTCTTTTCTTGTGACTTCTGAATTAAGCTATGAAAACAAAACACATTTGTAACATTTTCTTCATTTTTGTACTCAAATTAAACACTACAAGCCCTGAATGATTTTCTCTACAATTATTACAGTATTTTAAAATAGAATGTCTGATTAAGAAAACCAAATCCACAATTCTTAAAATTTATTGGTAGATGTAAACAACTGAGACATAGAATGGTTTAATACAGTTTTAAAATTTATCCTTGGACAGATCCCAAGTCTTTGAACTTCAGACTGAAGGAGTCCATTTGAGGATGTAGAAGGTGGTGGTTTTATTTCTATCCTTCAACATGGATGAGTGATTACAATTGTATCGGCATATAGCTCTTTCTCCTTCTTTTCAGCAGCTGCCCACTATTGCAAAATATCAATGTATCTTAATTTATTTAAAGAAGTCTCTATTGATGGGTATAGCCTTTTGCTACAACAGGAGGCTAGAAGGACACTCCTGTACCTGGGCACTCACCTAATGTAATGAAACCCAGTACAAGTTCTCAATATTTTGGGAGTGCAAAACAGATGCCCTCTTTGGTAAGGTGGATGGCTAGGAAAGAGAAACCAGGTAGGAGAATGGTGTTTAGTGCTAAAGTGAGGTGAAAAAGGATTATGTAAAAGCCTGAATACATTTTGAACTTTCTGATATTCAGGGGAACAAAGCAGAGTACTTTCATCCGATGACATTAGTATACACGTGGACATGGACTAATGCTCCCAAAATGTCAACAGGGCAGCAATTATGCTGCTTTTATGACAGATGTTTCCCCCTGTTCTAATGTGGGTGACAACACTTATTTTGCTGGGTTAAAAAGCTCTATATCCATGAAATGTCTGGGAAATCTTCACTAGAGAGTTCTCCTCTTGTGTGACAATGTTCCTGCTCATTCCTCTCATCAAACAAGGCAATTTTGTGAGCTTCAGTGGGAAATTACTAGGAATCCATCTTAGAGTCCTTATTTGGCTCCTTCTGACTTTTTGTTCCTCAATCTCAAAATATCTGTAAAGAGCATGCATTTTTCTTCAGTTAATAATGTAAAAAAGACTGCATTGATATGGTTAAATTGGCAGGACCTTCTGTTTTTTAGGGATGAACTAAATGGCTGGTATCGTCACCTACAAAAGTGTGCTAAACTTGATGCAGCTTATGTTAATAAAGTTTATATTTTACATTTTTATCTTTTAACTCTATTTTTCATGAACTTTCTGAAGTCCCCTCATATATATAAAACCTTTCCCTCACATATCTTTTGGTTAAAAAAGACCTTATTTTATAATTAGAAATTGTTTAAAACATATTTTTGTGGGTTTTAAAAAACTTTCCTACTTCTTTTTGTTTCATATTCTCATTAAAAATGTACAATTTTTAAAGTATAGAAAAATAGAGAAACTGAAAAATAAATGACCCATAACCCAACATGAGAAGACAGTCACTATCATGATTGTTGGCACATTTCCATTAGGTCACTCTTTCATTCATTTTTTCCCATGGTTAAGAGAATATCACTTTTTTGAAGCAATGGTATAATAAACACATTTTCACATGTCACTAGAATCTCCTAGTAACAAAAATTTTAAAACTTTTTTTTTTTTTTTTGAGACAGTGTCTCACTCTGTTGCCCAGGCTGGAGTGCAGTGGCGTGATCTCAGCTCACTGTAACATCCACCTCCCGGGTTCCAGTAATTCTCCTGCCTTAGCCTCCTGAGTAGCTGGGATTACAGGCACGTGTCACCACACCCAGCTAATTTTTATATTTTTAGTAGAGATGGGGTTTCACCATGTTGGCAGACTGGTCTCCAACTCCTGGCCTCAAGTGATCTGCCCATCTCAGCCTCCCAAAGTTCTGGGATTACAGGCATGAGACACCATGCCTGGGTTTTTGTCTTTTTAGTAGAGAACGGGTTTCACCATGTTGGCCAGGCTAGTCTTGAACTCCTGACCTCAAGTGATCCGCCTGCCTCAGCCTCCCAAAGCACTGGGATTATAGGCATGAGCCACTGCAACTGGCCTGAAAAATTTAAAACATTCTTAATATTCAACCATAGTTTCATAATTTACTCAACAATGCTTATTTTACTCAGAGCATTTATAGACAGACAGACAAAAGCATTATGGATACTTTGAAAATCATTTTCTTACCTTTCACTTTTTACTTTTTCTTCACAATATTCTTCACAGCCATTTATTTTGGTGGGCTACAATAAAAATAAGTAAGAATCAAATCAGCCCATTGTAACAAAAAAATCAATCTCATACTATTTTTTTCCTGTTATTTCCTATATTTACTGTTATTGTTCATCTTTATATTACAAAGACACATATGATATTCAATTAATATACTCCAAATAGTGGCTGAGACATCAGTGGCCCAACAGTCTTTGCTGTTCCCACTTAGTTATCTTCACACTCATCTTGGCTTTTCATTTTTTTTAAAGAGATGGAGTCTATTGCCTGGGCTGGAGTCCAGTGGTACAATCATGACTCATTGTAACCTCAAACTCTTGGGCTCAAGCAATCCTCCCCCTCAGCCTCCTGAGTAGTATGGACTACAGGTGTATGCCACCATGCCCGGTTAATTTAAAATTTTTTTTTTTTTTCTGTAGAGATGGGATCTCACTATGTTGCCCAGGCTGGTCTTAAACTCCTAGCCTTGAGTCACTCTCCTGCCTCAGCTTCCCAAAGTGTTGGGATTACAGGTGTCAGCCATTGCAGCCAGCCTGGCCTTCATTTCTTATATTAAAAATATTAATAGGAAAGAGGTAAAGAGGAAAAAAGATGAAAGTGTCAATTAATGATTATTTAGATATGCACATTTGGTATATGCTTTTCTACTACTTCAATTTTAAAATCTGAAAAAAGCTTTGAGAAAATCTTGGTAGTTTCAAATATGTTAAATTATAATATATTGCCCCTTTATCATTAAAGATTAATCAACTCATACTTTAACTGAGTATGGTATGTTTCAAAGATCCAAATACTGCAGCAGGAGCAGTTTGCTACAATTAGAAAGAGATGCCAAATTGTATCCTTTTTTTGTTATACTTCCAGTTCTGGGGTACATGTGCTTACCATGCAGGTTTGTTACATAGGTATACATGTGCCTTGCTGGTTTGCTGTACCCATTAACTCATCATTTACATTAGATATTTCTCCTAATGCTATCCCTTCCCCAACCCCCCACACCTGTGACAGGCCCTGGTGTGTGACGTTCCCCGCCCTGTGTCCATGTGTTCTCATTGTTCAACTCCCACCTATGAGTGAGAACACGTGGTGGTTGGTTTTCTGTCCTTGTGATAGTTTGCTTAGAATGATGGTTCCTAGCTTCATCCATGTCCCTGCAAAGGACATGAACTCATCCTGTTTTAAGGCTGCATAGTATTCCACGGTGTGTATGTGCCACATTTTCTTTATTCAGTCTATCATTGATGGACATTTGGGTTGGTTCCAAGTCTTTGCTACAGTGAACAGTGATGCAAAAAACATACGTGTGCATGTGTCTTTATGGTTGCATGATTTATAATTCTTTGGGTATATACCCAGTAATGGGATCACTGGGTCAAAGAGTATTTCTAGTTCTAGATCCTTGAGGAATCACCACACTGTCTTCCACAAAGGTTGAACTACTTTACACTCCCACCAACAGTGTAAAAGTGTTCCTATTTCTCCACATCCTCTCCAGCTTCTGCTGTTCCCTGACTTTTTAATGATCACCATTCTTTTTTTTTTTTTACAGACTAATTTCTTTATTGAAATAAAAATGGAATATATATGGAAAACTCCTCAACAAAGTACTAGTAACACAAATCAAGCAACATACAAAAAGAATAAGACACTATAACCAAGTGAGATTTATTCCAGGAATGCAAAGTTGGCTTAATATATGAAAATAAATTAATATAATACATCATATCAATAGGATAAAGGATGAAAAACCATGGTAATCTCAATTAATGCAGGAAAAGCATTTGACAAAATTTAATACCTTTCATGATAAGAAAACATTCAATAAACTAGGAACAGAAGGGAACTTCAGGCTGAGTGTGGTGGCTCATGCCTGTTATCCCAGCACTTTGGGAGGGCAGGGTGGGCAGATCACCTGAGGTCAGGAGTTTGAGACCAGCCTGGACAACATGGTGAAATACTTTCTCTACTAAAAAATTAAAAAAATTAGCCAGGTGTGGTGGTGAGCACCTGTAATCCCAGCTATTCAGGAGGCTGAGGCAGGAAAATAATTTGAATTCATGGGGCAGAGGTGCAGTGAGACGAGATCATGTTACTGCACTCCAACCTGGGTGACAGAACCAGACTCTGTCTCAAATTAAAAAAAGAAGGGCACTTACTCGATCTGATAAAGGCTGTCTTAAAAAAACCCACACCCAACATATTTAACGTAACTAAAGGCATTTTTCTCCTAAAATCAGGAACAAGACAAGGATGTTTCTCTCATCACTTCTATTTAAGACTGTATGGCAGGTCCTAGTCATAGCAATCAAGAAAAATAAATAAAAGGCATATGGACTGGAAAGGAAGAAGTAAAACTATCTCTATTTGCAGGTGACATGAATGATCGCCATTCTAACTGGCATGAGATGGTATCTCATTGTGGTTTTGATTTGCATTTCTCTGATGACTAGTGACAATAAGAATTTTTTCACATGTCTGTTGGCTGCATAAATGTCTTCTTTTGAGAAGTGTCTGTTCATATCCTTTGCCCACTTTTTGATGGGATTGTTTTTTCCTTGTAAATTTATTTAAGTTGTTTGTAGATTCTGGATACTAGTCCTTTGTCAGATGGGTAGATTGCAAAACCTGTTCACTCTAATGATAGTTTCTTTTGCTGTGCAGAAGCTCTTTAGTTTAATTAGATCCCATTTGTCTGTTTTGGCTTTTGTTGCCATGGCTTTTGTTGTTTTAGTCATGAAGTCTTTGCCCATGCCTATGTCCTGAATGGTATTGCCTAGGTTTTCTTCTAGGGTTTTTATGGTGTTAGGTCTTACATTTAAGTCTGTAATCCATCTTGAGTTAATTTTTGTATATGGTGTAAGGAAGGAATCCAGTTTCAGCTTTCTACATATGGCTATCCAGTTTTCCCAGCTCCATTTATTAAATAGGGAATCCTTTCCCCATTGATTGTTTTTGTCAGGTTTGTCAAAGATCAGATGGTTGCAGATGTGTGGTATTATTTCTAAGGCCTCAGTTCTGTTCCATTGGTCTATATATCTGTTTTGGTACCAGTACCATGCTGTTTTGGTTACTGTAGCCTTGTAGTATAGTTTGAAGTCAGGAAGTGTGATGCCTCCAGTTTTGTTCTTTTTGCTTAGGATTGTCTTTGCTATGTGGGCTCTTTTTGGGTTCCATATGAACTTTAGTTTTTTCCAATTCTGTGAGGAAAGTCAGTGGTAGCTTGATGGGGATAGCATTGAATCAATATATTACCTTGGGCAGTATAGCCATTTTCACGATATTGATTCTTCCTATCCATGAGCATGCAATGTTCTTCCATTTGTTTGTGTCCTCTTTTATTTCGTTGAGCAGTGGTTTGTAGTTCGGCTTGAAGAGGTCCTTCACATCCCTTGTAAGTTGGATTCCTAGGTATTTTATTCTCTTTGTAGTAATTGTGAATGGGAGTTCATGCATGACTTGGCTCTCTGTCTACTATTGGTGTACAGGAATGCTAGTGATTTTTGCACATTGATTTTGTATCCTGAGAGTTTGCTGAAGTTGCTTATCAGTTTAAGGAGATTCTGGGCTGAGACAATGGGGTTTTCTAAATATACAATCATGTCATCTGCAAACAGAGGCATTTTGACTTCCTCTTTTTGTAACTGAACACCCTTTATTTCTTTCTCTCACCTGATTTCCCTTGCCAGAACTTCCAATACTGTATTGAATAGGAGTGGTGAGAGAGGGCATCCTTGTCTTGTGCCGGTTTTCAAAGGGAATGCTTCCAGTTTTTGCCCATTCAATATGATATTGGCTGTGAATCTGTCATAAATAGCTGTTATTATTTTGAGATATTCCATCAATACCTAGTTTATTGAGAGTTTTTAGTATGAAGGGCTGTTGAATTTTGTCAAAGGCCTTTTCTGCATCTATTGAGATAATCGTGTGGTTTTTGTCAATGGTTCTGTTTATGCGATGGATTATGTTTACTGATTTGTATATGATGAACCAGCCTTACATCCTAGGGATGAAGCTGAGTTGATTGTGATGGATAAGCTTTTTGATGTGCTGCTGGATTCGGTTTGCCAGTATTTTATTGAGGATTTTTGCATCAATGTTCACCAGGGATACTGGTCTAAAATTCTCTTTGTTGTGTCTCTGCCAGGCTTTGGCATCAGGATGATGTTAGCCTCATAAAATGAGTTAGGGAGGATTCCCTCTTTTTCTATTCATTGGATTAGTTTCAGAAGGAATGGTACCAGCTCCCTTTTGTACCTCTGGTAGAATTTGACTGTGAATCCATCTGGTCCTGGACTCTTTTTGGTTGGTAGGCTATTAATTTTTGCCTCAATTTCAGAGCCTGTTATTGATTTATTCAGAGATTCAATTTCTTCTTGGTTTAGTCTTGGGAGGGTGTATGTGTCCAGAATTTATCCATTTCTTCTAGATTTTGTAGTTTATTTGCATAGAGGTGTTTATGGCATTCTCTGACGGCAGTCTGTATTTCTGTGGGATCGGTGGTGATATCCCCTTTATCATTTTTTATTGCATCTATTTGATTCTTCTCTCTTTTCTCTTTATTAGTCTTGCTAGTGGTGTATTTTGTTGATCTTTTCAAAAAAGTAGCTCCTGGATTCACTGATTTTTTGAAGGGTTTTTTGTGTCTCTGTCTCCTTTAGTTCTGCTCTGATCTTTGTTATTTCTTGCCTTCTGCTAGTTTTTGAATGTGTTTCCTCTTGCTTCTCTAGTTCTTTTAATTGTGATGTTAGGGTGTCGATTTTAGATCTTTTCTGCTTTCTCTTGTGGGCATTTAGTGCTATAAATTTCCCTCTACACATTGCTTCATATGTGCCCCAGAGATTCAGGTACATTGTGTCTTTGTTCTCATTGGTTTCAAAGAACATCTTTATTTCTGCTTTCATTTCGTTATGTACCCAGGAGTCATTCAGGAGCAGGTTGTTCAGTTTCCATGTAGTTGTTTGGCTTTGAGTGAGTTTATTAATCCTAAGTTCTAATATGATTGCACTGTGGTCTGAGAGACAGTTTGTTACAATTTCTGTTCTTTCACATTTGCTGAGTATTGTTTTACTTCTAATTATGTGGTCAATTTTAGAATAAGTGTGATGTGGTATTGAGAAGAATGTATATTCTGTTGATTTGGAGTAGAGAGTTCTGTAAATATCTATTAGGTCCACTTGGTACAGAGCTGAGTTCAAGTCTTCTGTCTCGTTGATCTGTCTAATATTGACAGTGGGGTGTTAAAGTCTCCCATTATTATTGTATAGAGTATAAGTCTCTGTAGGTCTTTAAAGACTTGCTTTATGAATCTGGGTGCTCCTGTATTGGGTGTATATATATTTAGGATATTTAGCTCTTCTTGTTGAATTGATCCCTTTACCATTATGTAATGGATTTCTTCGTCTTTTTTGATCTTTGCTGGTTTAAAGTCTGTTTTATCAGAGACTAGGATTGCAACTCCTGCTCTTTTTTTTGGTTTCCATTTGCTTGGTAGATCTTCCTCCATCCCTTTATTTTGAGGTTATGCACATCACTGCATGTGAGATGGGTCTCCTGAATACAGTCAAGATGGGTCTTGACTCTTTAAGGTTAATATTGTTTTGTGTGAATATGATCCTGTTATTATGATGTTATCTGGTTATTTTGCCTGTTAATTGATGCAGTTTCTTCATAGCGTTGATAGTCTTTAGCATTTGGGGTGTTTTTGCAGTGGCTGGTACTAGTTATTCCTTTCCATGTTTAGTGCTTCCTTCAGGAGCTCTTGTAAGGCAGGCCTGGTGGTGACAAAATCTCTCAGCATTTGCTTGTTTGTAAAGGATTTTATTTATCCTTCACTTATGAAGCATAGTTTGGCTGGATATGAGATTCTGAGTTGAAAATTCTTTTCTTTAAGAATGTTGAATATTGGCCCCCACTCTCTTCTGGCTTGTAGGCTTTCTGCTGAGACATCCATTGTTATTCTGATGGGCTTCCCTTTGTGGGTAACCTGACCTTTCTCTCTGGCTGCCTTAACATTTTTTCCTTCGTTTCAACCTTGGTGAATCTGACAATTACGTGTCTTGGGGTTGCTCTTCTCTAGGAGTATCTTTGCGGTGTTCTCTGCATTTCCTGAATTTGAATGTTGGCCTGCCTTGCTAGGTTGGGGAAGTTCTCCTGAGTAATATCCTGCAGAGTGTTTTCCAACTTGGTTCCATTCTCCCCGTCCTTTCCAGTACACCAATCAAATATAGATTTGGTCTTTTCATATAGTCTCATATTTCTATGACTGTTTGTTTCTTTTCACTCTTTTTTCTCTAATCTTCTTGCTTTATTTCATTAATTTGACCTTCAATCACTGATATCCTTTCTTTTACTTGATTGAATTGGCTACTGAAGCTCATGCATGCATCATGAAGTTCTCGTGCCATGGTTTTCAGCTCCATCAGGTCATTTAAGGTCTTATCTACACTGTTTATTCTAGTCAGCCGTCTGTCTAACCTTTTTTCAAGGTTTTTAGCTTTCTTGTGATGGGTTAGAACATGCTCCTTTAGTTTGGAGTAGTTTGTTATTACCGACCTTCTGAAGCCTGTTTCTGTCAACTCGTCAAACTCATTCTCTGTTCAGTTTTGTTCCCTTGCTGGCGAGGGGCTGCGATCCTTTGAAGGAGAAGAGGTGCTCTGGTTTTTGGAATTTTCCGCTTTTCTGCCCTGGTTTCTCCCCATCTTTGTGGTTTTCTTTACCTTTGGTCTTAGATGTTGGTGACCTACAGTAGGGTTTTGGAGTGGATGACCTTTTTGTTGATGTTGATGCTATTCCTTTCTGTTTGCTAGTTTTCCTTCAGTCAGGTCCCTCAGCTGCAGGTCTGTTGGAGTTTGCTGGAGGTCCACTCCAGACCCTGTTTGCCTGAGTATCACCAGCAGAGGCTGTAGAACAGCAAATATTGCTGCCTGATCCTTCCTCTGGAAGCTTCGTCCCAGAGGGACACCTGCCTGTTTGAGGTGTCTGTCGACCCCTACTGGGAGGTGTCTCACAGTCAGGCTACATGGGGATTAGGGACCCGCTTGGGGAGGCAGTCTGTCTGTTCTCAGAGTTCGAATA
This sequence comes from Colobus angolensis palliatus, assembly GCF_000951035.1. Classification (NCBI taxonomy): domain Eukaryota; kingdom Metazoa; phylum Chordata; class Mammalia; order Primates; family Cercopithecidae; genus Colobus; species Colobus angolensis. The sequence continues at coordinate 1,803,843 of NW_012116577.1, read as the reverse complement.
GCATCCTGAGAGAACCACTGCTCTCTTCAGAGCTGTCAGACAGGGACATTTAAGTCTGGAGAAGCTGTCAGCTGCCTTTTGTTCTGCTCTGCCTTGCCCCCAGAGGTGGATCTAGAGAGGCAGTAGGCCTTGCTGAGCTGCGGTGGGCTCTGTCCCATTTGAACTTCCCAGCAGCTTTGTTTACACTGTGAGCTACTCGAGCCTCAGCAATGGTGGATGCCTCCCACTGGTCAAGCTGTAGTGTTGCAGGTTGATCTCAGACGGCTGTGCTAGCAGTGAGCAAGGCTCCGTGGGCATGGGACCCGCTGAGCCAGACATCGGAGGGTATCTTCTGGTCTGCTGGTTGCTGGGTCTGTGGCAAACGTGCAGTATTTGGTCAGGGGTGTACCATTTCTCCAGGTACAGTCTGTCACAGCTTTCCTTGGCTAGGAAAGGGAAATCCCCTGACCCCCTGTGCTTCCTGGGTGAGGTGATGCCCCACCCTGATTCAGCTCACCCTCCATAGGCTGCACCCACTGTCCATTGAGTCCCATTGAGATGAACCAGATACCTCAGTTGGAAATGCAGAAATCACCCATCTTCTGCATCAATCTTGCTAGGAGGTGCAGACCAGAGCTGTTCCTATTCAGCCATTTTGGAAGCGACCACCCCCAAATTGTATTCTTAAATGGTTAGTAAATTATACGATTGAACCTTTATGAGAACAAATTTTCTTAACAAATAGGAAATTCCCTTGAAGACCCTGAATTATCTGGCCCCTGTCTACTTTTATAATCTCCCCTTTACCCACTAGGCTTCAAATTCATGGGTCTTTTAGTTCTTCAAAATCACTCATCCCTTCTTACCACAAAGCCCTTCTGATGGTGTCTTCTCCTCCTGAAGATGTTTTCTATCCACCCAGTCTAAAGCAGGTTTCCTTGGTTATTCTTTTTTTTGTGTGTGTGTGGCACTTAAAAACAACAAACAAACTTCACAGACCTTAATGCAACTTGTAATTACATATTTATTTGTGTGTTTGATTTTTTCCTCCTTTCCTCTCCATTAAGTAAGCTCTACCAAGGCAGGAATCATGTCGCCACTGTGTGCCCACACATGCTTATGTCTGAGACCTAGTTTATTGCATCCATTTAATAAAAATGACACCTGTAATATGACCTTTCAGTTATAGACTTTGTAGAGTTAAAAAGTACCATAATTAAATTACCCTAATAATAATTTCAATTTAGTTGATATAAATGTAGAACTTCTACAGCAGAAGGAAAAAGGTTTTAATCCACTGTCAACTAAAAGGAAACTTCCTAGACCTCATCTGTTTTGAGAAGCTGCTCATTTTAGTCTGGATTAAATTTTTTTTCCAACTAAAGTCATTTGCATTTCTTATTTCCCATTACAATCCTGGTCTAAGAATATACCATGTGTATAATGATTTTAGAAAGTACAAAGCCTTTTATAAGAGTCAAATGCTGTTATAAATATGAAAATTTTAATAATACTATTATTAAATGAAAATGGTGAGGTAAAACTCAATTAGAAATAAGCTACAGTGATACCTGTATTAACCAATTACTACTATTTTTATAAAGTTCACTTGTGTATGGGGGAGGGTTGGTTAAGAAGACTGGCCTTCAGTTTCTTGTCAGTATGGACTGAAGGACCTTTGGAAGAGGAGGCAGCTGTGGTACTGTCTCACTGAATATATTTAAGATTTTTTAAAAGAGTGGTCAGCCCATTTGAAGGTTATTTTACAATCCTAGTGCTCAAGGAATCCAGATCCAGTAACTTGAGAGTAGAGGAGATATCTTCTGGATCTAGGATGAACTACATAATTTGCAGTGCCAGGAGCCACATGCAAGTAAGAGATCTCTTGTTAAAAACTTATTAAGAACTTCAAGTTGGGGATGGTACAGCACTATAGCATATTCGAAGTAGGAGGCTCTTAAAAGCACAGGGTTCTGTGTGATTGCACTGGCTGAATGCCCATAAAGCCAGTCCTTCTGAGATCCAACAGTCAAGCAGGATTATCCTCAGGTGCCGGAGAGTCACTGAAAGTTTTTGCCTTGTTTTTGCTTAAGAAATTAAAAATACTACCTAAGAAGAATATGTTTGAAGAAATTAAAACCATTAAAAAATAACCAGAATTAGAAAGCATATTGATTCATTTCAGTGGCAAGACATGTGGAAAGATCAAATTCCTTGGCACAGCATGTAAGTCACTTCATAAACTAACACCTTGCCTATCTTTTTAGGCTTAGCTTTCAAGACACCCTGTGATACCCTACTTGTGATGACTTAGTGTCCTGAATGTTCCAGGCTCATCTATACCTTCATTCCTCTGCTAAGCAGCTCCACAGTATGTATGGAATGCTTTTTCCTAGCTTATCTTAACTATCAAACACCTTTAAGATGCTAATTCTTTAGAAAGCTTTAATAACTTTATCTACCTACTCCTGTGTAGCCCCGACCATTTTCCTCCTTCTTTGTAGCTCCCACTGAACTCCATATAAACATCTAATGGAATATGTTTCTGCAGCTTTTTAAAAATTACATTTACTTATTTACATGTGTACTTCTCTCAAGTTGACTACCAGAGTGGACAAGCAAATTTAGGACAGAAACCCTAACACCTCTTCTTACCCCATCATCTCCAGCAAAATTAGTCAAATGAGTTCCATAGCTAAATGGTTTTGAAACTGTAGACAATAATTTATAGTAATGTATATGATTAGCATTCATTCTTTCATTCTTAAATAAGACATAGGCATTGACCTAAAGTACTTCACTAAGAGGTACTAAAGAGTACAGACAGTTACAATACTGAATGAGAAACACAATGAATGTATAAATAGCTATCATGTATAATCTTTATTCTATAAGAAGATATTCCTATATTCCTATACTTTTTAATACCAATGGTTAGCATCTTAACTTTTGATACATGATAAAACTTTCAAAGTTACAGAATACACTGTTAGAACCAATTCAGTAAATAATACACAATTTGTTTAGGGTGATTTCAAGAACTTATAAAAGACTATTATCAGAAGTTCTAAATAATTCTTAAAACTAGCCAGTTCTAAAATATAGGTAATATTCTAGAAATATAAGATGAAACAGAAAACTTTTCCAGAATGCTAGCTCGGTCTTCTTTCAGCTAGGGAAGATTAGTCATATTTGCAAATTTTAAATTTGTCTGCTTATAAATATAATTGTCATAGTGATTTAAACATGTTCCTAGAATTAGATACAAATAAAAATTTTAAATGTTTTCATCTAAGATCCCTGTTACTCCTTTCCTAAATTTGTTCCCTCACTTTCTTTGCTATGTTTACCATTATTTAAAATAGATTCTAAAGCAGAAGTCCCATATATTCAGGAAGTACTAATTTAATATATCTAGCCCAAAATGTATTCTCAATGCATGTATTTGCAGGATCTATCTGTACTTCAGTGGCAAGACAATTATATAGTTCCTAATAATTTGTGTCCTCTTACTGACAAAAAGGAAATCTAAAATTCATCAACAGATGGCCAATTTAATAAATTATGGTATAACCTTACAATAAAATCATAGGAAGTCATTAAAAAGCATGAGGCAAATTTATACATCTCACATGGAAAGAGGGTAATGATCAATTCTTAAGTGAAAACCAAATTCAGAACCATGTGATAAAATGTATATTAAAAAATTATATATGTATACAAATATTTATGCTTTGATATACACAGTAGAAAGGTAGAAATCAAAAATTTTTAACAATAGCTACCTCAGATGAATAAGATAAATATGTTTTTAAAAAGGGACCTACTTTTTTTTTTTTGAGACAAGAGTCTCACTCTTGTTGCCCAGGCTGGAGTGCAGTGGCATGATTTTGGCTCACTGCAACCTCCGCCTCCCAGGTTCAAGTGATTCTCCTGCCTCAGCCTCCCAAGTAGCTGGGATTACAGGCATGCACCACCTTGCCCAGCTAATTTTGTATTTTTAGTAGAGACGGGGTTTCTCCATGTTGGTCAGGCTGGTCTTGAACTCCCAACCTCAGGTGATCAGCCCACCTCGGCCTCCCAGAGTGTTGAGGTTACAGGCACGAGTCACCATACCTGGCTGGGACTTACAGTTTTGAAGATTCTGTTGGAAACTTTTTTACAGTAAGGATGTAATATATTTTCATAATGAAAATAATAAAAAAAAGATAACTTGAAAGAAGTTTTCTGCCATAAAACAGTCATAGCTCAGTATAAATGAGAATCTATATTATGTTAACAAGCTTTCCTTACTCTTTAAAAGAAAAAGCATGTGACATGATTTTTTTTTTTTTTTTTTGGGGACTGAGTCTCGATCTACTGCACAGGCTGAAGTGCAGTGGCATGATCTCTGCTCACTGCAACCTCTGCTTCCTAGGTTCAAGTGGTTCTCCTGCCTCAGACTCCTGAGGGGCTGGGATTACAGGCGTGCACCACCACATCTGGCTAATTTTTTATATTTTTGGCAAAGACAGGGTTTCACCATGTTGGCCAGGCTGGTCTCTAACTCCTGACCTCAAGTGATCTGCCCTCCTCGGCCTTTCAAAAGTGCTGGGATTACTGCCATGAGCCAATGCGCTCAGCCTACATCACATTTCTGAAATGGCAATTAAAGATTTTTACTTTCTTAGTTAAAAGACATTACAACATACATTTTAAGGGGCATTTTAATGTTACTATTAAATATTAATAAAAATGTGATAAAGTCATGACTTAAAATGTTCAGAAAACCTTTTCTAAAGAGCCTATTTTTACTATAATTATTAATATTCTGATTATATGAAAGTGCATCTTAAGAAAAACCACTAGCGAATGTCACATTTTGAGATATCTAATATTTGTATGATTATTTTTGTAGCTTGAGAAATACATACTTATCAGTCATAAGCTTCCGTGTATATATATACACTATTTGTAAATATTTAATGAACAGTTATGTATGTATGAGATTGTGTGTAAGTACAAGCATGCATGATAACTAGTGTAAGAACATTCAAACCAGCACAGTTTTGATAATTTTGAAGATATGAAGTAGGAAGATTAAGAAGGATAATGAGAAGAATTATCCCAGAATATTAAGCAAGGTCAGATTTGTATACATAGGGTGATGCTGAGTTTGAAGAACCTTAAATATAATTTATCCACTATTTCATGCTTTTCCTTAGTCTAATGTCCTAGAAGATCCTAAGTTTTAAGGTTTTAAAGAATAATTTAGAAAGTTTAGCATTACATTTTTGAAAACCAATTGTTTTTTTTTCTATTTTTTTTAATTTGAGAAAATTTGTGTAATGATTCTTTCACTAGGAAAGGATGACACTTTAATGTGACACATGAAATTAATCTCTGTTTTCCTCCTAAATTTAATTTTTGAGTAAAACAGGAAATAATCTCTGATTATTTCACCTTCTGGGTTAAAACCCATAATTCTAACAAGTTGACATATTCTAGGTTGTTTAGGTATTACTGTTACCTCAGTAAGATACTCAGGTAAAGGTGAACCATTGCAGTCTGTATCTTCTGTTCTCTCTGCTGATAACTTCCCATTCATCTTTAATGTACCTGAGAGAGGAATATATAGGCCAAGATGAATTAATAAAACTATTGAGGAGGTAGAAAACTTTTCATTTACCTGCAAAAGAAGGCAGTGTACAAACCAATATCCATAAATAGTTTCAATGTTTTAACTAGAAAAGTTAGGAAGAAATGATCAAGTATACATCAGTATAAAAGATTTCCGGTTACAATTATCTACTAAAATTAAAATGAGAATGGCTGGGGGAAAATGTTTGGACTAACACTTCTAGAAGTAAAATTCATGATATAAATGATACATTTGGAGATCTCACTAATAAGGTAACCCACTTACATATATGGAAAATAAAAAAAAAGGAGATAAATTCTATTTTGTTTCTGAAATATACACACTAATGAGGAATAGAGGAAGAACTAATGCATTACATATTTACTCAAAAAATGCTCCCTAGAGATGTTCTTGTACTCCATAGTACACCAATTTATTCATCTGGTTCATGTACCTGGAACACAGGAGTTTCCTGCTGCATTATTTTGGTTTAAAAGATTCTGGGCTTCCTCATCCACAACATCCAGCAGAGACTGGATAACTTCAGCTTCTTGGGGATCATCATAAATGTCATCTTCTTGTATATAGGATTCTTGAAAAATAATAATTTACATGGGATTTTACTTTAAAAATATTGACACGAGAAAGGGACAAGGCGTTAAATAGAATTTGCTAGGTGCATTCAAATTTTAAGCAACCAATTTTAAAAGTAGCAATGACTGGAAAAGTAGTTTACAGTAATGTGATCCAGTCATTTTTAGTTCTAAAACTACCCTGGCTGCTATGACGAAAGACCACACAAATGCAAATTACAAAGAATAAACCAAAATCAATGTTGGTGATATGGCTTTTCACAAGGCATTAATAATTTAATGTTTATTTTCTTAAATGACTCTCAATGTATTAATTCATGAAAGAAACAAAGTTATGTTACAAAGATTAAGGATATAATAGATCAGACAAAACATCCTCAAGACATTTTTTCTAAACTATTAGGTAGCCTGTAAATTGCTACTTCATAAAATATAAGAAACACTGTAGAACACAGCAGCTATCTTTTCAATCACTTAAAAAAAATCAGTCTCAGAGAGGAGAATGAATACTGGTACATTTGTATATTGTTCTTTTGTTTATTTGAGCAACAATCTTTCCCTTTAAAGCTACAGTAATACATAAAGCAAAGAAAAGAGGATACCTATTTTTTTTAATTACCTGAGTTATTAGGGCATTTAGAGTAATTAGATGACTGATTTGGAAAACTACCTTTGGACAGAGCCAAGTTTGGTGATCCCTTTATCTGATAAGTAGAACATTTTCCTTTGGGGTACGAGATTTCATTTATTTCTTCCCCATCAACCTAAAGCATAAAACCAAAGCAAATCATCAGATAGTATTTTACTAACTTCCAGGATCGGGGGAACTGCACATTATCTCTCTCCTCTTCTTTCTTAGTACAAGATCCATTTTATGTCTCTCCACCTTAGATCAGTGTTTGAAGGAAATATCAGTGCAATGCAATGTGCGTAGGGCATGGGGCTTCCCATCATTAAATATATCTGGAAACACTAGGTGAAACAACATTAACTCAAAATTTTTATTCCAGGAATTTTCACAGTCCTTGCTAATATAAACTTTGAGTTGCTAAAAGAGAACTCTATTATGTAGTACTTTTAAAAATATCCGACTGAAGACATCTCTTTTTTGAAGCAATTTTGTAAGACTTGTTTTTCATACAATTTAAAAAAAATTTAATAGGACTATTAAAGCTTAGAAGTTGAGGGAAAGAGAAAATACCAACTTTTCAAGTACTTCTGAGTCTATTACATGGATATAGTCTCCAATTTAGTGACCTGATAATCTATTAGGTATAAAGATTTTCAAATCTAGTCTATGTCTCATATAAATTTAAGAAAAACAATGAATTCATAGCAATAGAATAATTATTGAATAGAATGTAAATTTTGAACGCCATGTTCAATGGTCTATTACATGGATATAGTCTCTAATTTAGTGACCTGATAATCTATTAGGTATAAAGACTTTCAAATCTAGTCTAGGTCTCATATAAATTTAAGACAATGAATTCGTAACAGTAGAATAATTATTGAATAGAATGTAAATTTTGAATGCAATGTTCAACTGTGAAGCACTTCATGGAGCATACCCTATCAAAAGAAAATGACTTGAAAAAAATGCAAAAATAAATGCTTGGAATAAATTAAAATAATTTTATACAAATAAAAGGTTGCGCTTTATTCTAAAGGTTTCACTCATTCTATTAAGATAAAAAGTATACATGGTAGATGCAATAGAATTTTTAAAAATAAATAATGGTAATATAATATCAAAAAGCTTCACTGGATTATGAAACTCCATTCTCAATGAGAAATTAATAGTATAGATATTAGCATTCAATGACAGAGTATTGTCTGGGAGACTTCCTGGAAGATTTTAACAAAAAAATGCTGGCAGCCATGAACAGCAAAAGTCTTGGTTTCTAGGGTTTTATGTTAATTTAATAAAAACTCTACTCTTCTTTCTTTCAGCAACGTGCTGATTATTTAAAAAGAAGAGCACTATACAGTGTGAATACTACTAGAAATACATGAAAATTCAGTTGCTTTGCTATGTGAAATTGAAGACATTCCGAATAATGTCTTCATAGTGAATGAATAGTGAGTGTTGCTGTAGCTCAATTTCAACACATACAAATAACAAAAAATTTTTGTTTTTGTGTCTCAATCATTACTGCCTTAAAATGTTCTGCTGTAATTATCTTTTCATGGCTTGCTAGACCAAGTCACAAGTGTGAGACAACATAATGAAATGAAAGGTGTAGAATTTTGGAATTCTGGTCATGAAATTATTTTTCTCCTTCCACACTAAAGCTAGCTCATGTTGACATAATAAGACTTTCAGATTAATAAAAGAGCAATCCCTCAGTGCTGCATTTTACATGGCAAGCCATTCCATATTGAAGTTCAGAACATATTGTATGGGATGCATGTGGAATAAAACAATTCCATGAAATGAAGATCCAGCTGTGATCATTGCAGAAATGTAATTACATACCAGGAGGAAAATCACAAAAAGGGATGTTAGCCACACAAATGGGCATATAAGTAGACTTAAAGAGAGCATGAAATGGAAATTTAACTATGTATTAGTTTTGTTAAGTCAGCCCTAGATTTCTCTGTGCTAATCTTAAATGATTAAAGCTGTCTCATTTAATCATTTGGTAAAGCATTTTCTAAGTCTTTCAAAAGCAAGTAAACCTATTATTTATTTATTTATTTATTTGCTACTTCTGTTTTTTCCTCACTGGTTGCACAGATTTGAACTTGAAGGTCACTGCTCGCCAAGCCCAAAGGAACAATTCCACCCTTAATTATATTATTCTTCTCTTCCCATTGTCTAAGAGACAATCAAAAGAATTTTACATATTAATAAGAAAAATCTCCGCACTAAAGTTATCTATTTAACTGGTTAGTGTATTTAAAAGCTGAGTGTGTGTGAAGTGACATACGGTTACCTATGTGAGGCTCTATGTTGTATGATTTACTTAGCAAGGCCTGTTAGTTCAGTAAAATATAGCCTTACTATTAATATGAATATCTAAAGAAGACAAATATTTAAATATGAAATCAATTTGGTTCAAAACACAAACATGCTGTTACTTAGATAAGGAGGTATGACATGAAAGAGGGTGGACTTCTTCTTACCATGGAGAATGAATCATTAGGAGTGAGGGCAGGCTGGCTGCAAGATCCCACACTGTAGGAAACTGAAAGGACAATATAGGAAGTAAGGGGATGAGCCAATCCAAACCACAAGAGGGATATCAAAATAATTAAAGAAAACTCACATTTCTGGGATGTTGTTATTTTTATTAGTATACTAAAATAATTCATATTACAAAATGATTAAAAAACAAATAAATGGAATATTATTTGATTCCAAAGCTTTAATATTTTGGGGGTTTATCCCAAGGAAAAAGTTAATTTCTTTTCTTTTCTTTTTTTTTTTTTTCAGACAGAGTCACGCTCTCTTGCCAGGCGCGATCTCAGCTCACTGCAACCTCCGACTCCCTGGTTCAAGTGATTCTCCTGCCTCAGCCTCCTAAGTATCTGGGATTACAGGCATGTACCACCATGCCCAGCTAATTTTTGTATTTTCAGCAGAGACAGGATTTCACCATGTTGGCCAGGATGGTCTCGATCTCCTAACCTTGTGATCCGCCTGCCTGAGCCTTGCAAAGTGCTGGGATTACAGGCGTGAGGAAAAAGCTAATTTCTTAAAAAAAAAATAGTACACATAAAAGCTAGTTTGGGCTGAATGGTTCGTGTGAGACACTGATTATAATTTCTCCCATTGAACGGGTGAGCCATCACAGGTGCTTAACTATGTTCAGTTTACTATTTAAAAGAAGGTAGTAACACTTTTTAAAGTCTGATTTCAAAAAGACTATCAATTCAACACAGGAAAATAAATTATGGATAAAACAGAAAAGAACTTTTAATATATTTTTAAGCCAAATGTTAATTTTAATCCTTAGCTATCATTACAATTCAATATATTAAAAAAGGAGATTATGTTTCACTTACAGTTAAAACATCACATATTTAAACATAACTTCATTCATTAAATTATATTTTCAAGAGACTGAGAAAAATATGGTAGAGTTTGGAAAACTGTATAAGAAAACAAAGAAAGAAACACATAAAGGTAAGTACATTTAAGAACCTCTATTTGGGGAAGACCCCAAAATAATTCTGCCTAGAAAGATAAAAACTGAGATGGAATTTTTATAGACAAATCTTTAGAATTCTGTGGATGATGTTACAAAGAGTCCAAGAATAGGTTTTAATATTCCTTGCAAGAAAAATATTATTAAACTTCTAAGAAAAATGAAAAATATAGCAATAATACACCACTGGTTCAAAATAATCATATTGGCATAGTAGGAAACATAATAGTTTATTATTTGTAATCTCTCTCTCTTGTTCCCCTAAATGCTTCCTTCCCTGTTTGTCCTACATAATCACCGAGCTGCTGTCACTATAATTTGCATTGTCTACAACTCTGTAATAGAATCATACAGTATGAACTATTTTTTTTGCTCTGGTTTATTTAACTCAGAACATTTATTATGAGGTTATTTTAATTACTTTTTTTGCTTGTATCAATAGTTCATTCTTTTTTATTGCTGTGTAGTTTTTCATTGTTTGGATATACTACAATTGGTTTATCAATTCAATAGATGTTGGACATTTGAGTTGTTTCAAATTTTGGCTATTACAAGTAACTTCTAGAAACATTTCTGTCCAATATTTTATGTAGAGTATAGGCTTACTTTCTTCAAGTGAACAGCTGGCAGTGGAAAAGCTGGATTATATTTTAGGTGTAAGTTAAAATTTTTAAGAAATTGTCAAGCTGTTTTCCAAAATGGGTGTGCCATTTTACATTCCCATTACCGTAGGAGAGTACAGTAAAATGAATATATCCTTACCATTGCCTTTGGTTGGCTTTGGAGCTGAAACAGCAGACCTCTTAGAACTGGGGACCACTGGAAGATCATTTCTGTGTTGTAAAAAAAGACTACTGTAAATTATCTTGGCACATTGTAGCCTTGACCTCCCAGGCCCAAGCAATCCTCCTGGCCTCAAGCAATGCTCCCACCTCAGCCTCCCAAGTAGCTGGGAACACAGGCATGTGCCACCATGCCCAGCTATTTTTTTGTAGTTTTTGTAGAGATGGGGTTTTGTCATGTTGCCCAGGCTGGTCTCGAACTCCTGAGTTCAAGCAATCCACCTGCCTAGGCCTCCCCAAGTGCTGAGATGATAGGTGTGAGCCACTGCGCCTGGCCCGGGAGATGTTCTTGACCCAAAAAAGGTTAAGAATCACTTCTTTACGTAGTTTTTCTCTGGGCTTCAGTTTAACATATCACCTTATTTCCCCTTCTATTGAAAACACTGCTAATATTCATTATCTAATAACTCAGTTCACTGTCACTTATCAATAGTTCAAAGATAACATAGAAGTCGCAGATCATTAAGTTTTATATATCTAAAGCCCTTGATACGTGTTTTTCTTTTAAATTAAAGTGAAAATCTAGATGAAATATTTCTATTCAAAGGACTATAAGAAGAATGGTACCACCCAAAGTACAAAACAGCCAAAAAGATAGCACCTTAGAAATAAGAAGATTAGTATGTAACCTTATTGTTGCTGATAATTGAGAGAAAAGGGGAGTTGCCTAAGGTGTACAGTATTGGGAGAGGCAATATATTTCAAGTTCTGAGTACCCCTGTATGTTCTTGCTGACTAGCCCCAAAATGCAAGGTCCTGACCTTTTCTTTATCTGGGCCACTTCTTAAGGTTATATCTGCAGTGAGCAACCATGAAGGATGTGGTAACTTCTCTCCCCCAACAAAAACAGGCTTTCTTACAGACTGCTATAAAATGGTGGGTTCCCAAGGCTCTTCTTACAGCATTCTTCTCCTATAATACAACCCATTGCATGTGTACAAATCCACAGGCCCACATATGTCATTTTTGTGGGACCTGGAAGACATGTGGAACTGACATGGATGCCATGCTCACGCTGCTTGCTATGCATTAGTAATAGTCTTTTATCTCTGATTCAGGAGTTTTATGTCTTCTGCCAGCATCCATGTAACAAAGACAGGCTAGCTTATTAGCTTGCAGGTACAGTAAAATTCCAAACCCTTTACAGTTCCTTTTATGGAAGGAGGTCATAAACCAAGGAGTATGAGGAATCTCTAGAAAGTGGACATACAGATAATTACTACAAGTATACATCCCTCCATTATTGCTACCCTATGGGCTTTAATAAAAGAGGGCAGACACACACAATGAAGAGAGAGCTAGACGAAGAATGAAGGAGAAAGTAATTGTGACTACCATGACTGTATTTTTGGTGACTACAGCTAAGATAAAAGCAGAAAGACAAAAGAAAATTACTTCAAGGCTGGGCTGAAGAGTGCTCCACTAATTCTGAGGCAAAATATTCAGTTGGACTTAAAGTTAACAAAAATATTAATTTTCACATAAATACTTTCCAGATTGTTTGAAGACTTCCCTCCCTTCCTAATTAACACTCAAGTAGACCTATGAAAACAATTGTATGCCAATCCAATTTTTAGATAATATATGAAGGAATCAAGTCAAAGACTATGTTCAAGGGGAAAAAAAGTACATAATCTAATTTACAGGTTCAGAAGGAATAAATAAGTTTATAACCAATGATTTGATCAACAAGTCTCCATACTTTAAAAGAAATAATTCACAAACAAAAATGAGAATTTCCCTTTATATAACTTAAGTCTGTAATCTAGAAAGCCTGGATTCCTGTAAATTGTGGTAGGCAGAATAATCCCCTTCCAAGATGTTTATGTTCTAATGATTCTGTTCTAATCCTCAGAACCTCTGAAGATGTTACTATTTATATGGCAAAAGAAACTGTAGCTATGATTAGGTTCAGATTTTGATATGGGGAGGTTATTTTGGATTATCTGGGTGGGCCCGTTATAATCACAGGGGTCCTAATAAGTGAAAGAGGGAGGCAGGAAAGTCTGAGTCAGAGAAAGAGATACGGCAGCAGAAGCAGAGGACGCTGCAGTTGTTGGCTTTGAAGATGGAAGTGAGCCATAAACTAAGGTGTATGGGGAGTCTCTAGAGGGTGGAAAACAGATTTTCTCCTGGGACCTACGGAAGGAATGCAGCCCTGCTAACACCTTGATTTTACCACAGGAAGGCCCATTTTGTATTTCAGACCTTCAGAAAGTTAATATAATAAACTCGTGTTATTTTGAGCCACTAAACTTAGAGTAATTTTTTACAATAGTAATAGGAAACTAATACATTTTCTCAATCTATTTCCATTATAAGTGAAAGCAAAGTTGCTATTAGCATTTTTTTATAATGTAAAACTATATAAGGTTGAGTAGCTGTGGTAGTTCTATGCCTCAGGGGTAGCAGGCATGAGGTTCCAGTAGGATTAATCCTATCCCAGCTCTGGGAATGAGCCAGGACTGGCTTAAGCCAATCAATACTGATGGTCCCCAACTTACAATGGTACAGCTTTATGACACTGTAAAAGTGACACGCATTTGGTAGGAACCATACTTTGAATACCCATACAATCATCCTGTGTTTCATTTCCAGTACAGTAGTCAATAAATTACATGAGATATTCAACATTTTATTATAAAATAAGCTTTGTGTTAGATGATCTTGTCCAACTGTAGGATAATGTAATGTAAGTAACGTAAAACTGTTTACAGTAGTCTAGGCTAGGCTAATAAGCTGTGATGTTTGGTAGGCTGGGTATTTTAAATGCGGTTTTGACTTACGATATTTTCAATTTACCATGGGTTTACTGGGATGTAACCCCACTGTATGAGGAGCACCTGTATATTCTTATCCCTTGCTTCCAACTTAGAGATTGACCCTAATTTAGGCAAAACGCTACTTGCTTGAATAGTAGTGATTGGTGAGATTTCTGTTTGAATACTGCTCTAGGTGATGTGATGTGGTATATAGGTGGGAAGTATGAAAATGATGTAGTCACTTGATTACCATAAAGAAAACTGATACAGGGAGGAGGAAATAACTAAAAGTAGAAAATAAGATACAGCCCTGATCAGATTTCACCTGATGATCACCTTATCTCTGGAATTTTAAAAGTCCAATATAAACCAATAAATCTGGGGCTGGGCAGGGTGGCTCATGCCTATAATCCCAGCACTTTGGGAGGCCAAGGCGGGGGGATCACCTGAGGTCAGGAGTTCAAGACCAGCCTGGCCAACATGGTGAAACCACGTCTCTACTAAAAATACAAAAATTAGCCAGGTGTGGTGGCGGGTACCTGTAGTCCCAGCTACTCGGGAGGCTGAGGCAGGAGAACCACTTGAATCTGGGAGGTGGAGGTTGCAGTGAGCCAAGATTGCACCACTGCACTCCAGCCTGGGCAACAAGAGTGAAACTCTTGTCTAAAAAAGAAAAAAAATTTCCCAATAAATTCCCTCTCTTGTTTAAACAAAAGTTGAGTTCTATTTTCTATTACTTGCAAGTAAAAACATACTAACTGATAAATGTGGTAACCATTCTATTATTCCCTTAGTGTTCTCAAAATCGCCTATGAAGAAGTCTGTTTTAAATTTATTAAGTCCTGCCAATGTAGTCTATGAATTACTAATTCAGTAATATAATTTTGGAGAATGTAAGTATAATCAATGACCTGATATGCACACACATGCACAATCAAAACTCATAAATAATTGCAGAGTACCTTGTTGCTTTCAATACCAATGAAGGAAGTGACATGTCTAATGCTCTGTTAACTTCCTCCAAGGTCATTCCTTGTGTGCTGACTCCATTCACATAATGGATGACATCTAATAGCTGGAGATTACCCTCAGTGGCTGCGATGGACCTTGGATTAATATCACTAATATATACCACTTGATAAAGGCTGTCATGACCTCCAGATAAGGAAAAACCTTGAAAGAAAAGAAAATATTTGTTTTCTCAGTCATAAGAGTACTAACTCTCAAGCTAACCAAGAAAATCATATTGTACAAAGTTTGACTTTTCATTACCCAACTCCTCTTTGTTGCATGTTAGTGCTATGTCCGGTAGCAAATGAGGCAACATTGGTATTCTGGGTAATTCCAGAACTCGTCCAATAAGTAATCTGACTGTTTTGGATGCAGCTCGGAGCAGATTAACTGCATCTGTGTGAGTCATATTAGTAACATCCGTATCATTAACCTACAAAACCAAGAAAGGAGCAAATGAAAATCACAATGTTTAGAAAAGAGAAGCTAAATTGCCAATAAAATATAATAATCTTCCTAATTTATAATATATATTAGCTAGTAAGAGATTCACAACAGTGATCTCTAATTTATTGGTAATCCCTTTTATTACGGAAATCATAGGCACAACGATCAAGCCATTACAATGAAATAATAATGTTAAATCCCTAACAAATGCATCATTATTTTGCAAATCCAGGAAATTCATCCTCTAAGTAATTTAAACTTTCTGTCCCTGAGACCTAAGATAGCTTGTTTTATGCCTTAACTGAGATTAAAAGGACTTTCAAATTAAAAATAATTTCCCAAACTGTTAACGATATAAAGGCCTTTACTTTTAAGTGGTGGAAATAGAAAGCATAAACCGAATAGAGAAATACAGTATTACAATAATTCAACCTTCTTTTTTTGGCTTGCTCTTTCTCTACATTTACACA
Organism: Colobus angolensis palliatus; assembly: GCF_000951035.1. Lineage (NCBI taxonomy): Eukaryota > Metazoa > Chordata > Mammalia > Primates > Cercopithecidae > Colobus > Colobus angolensis. The sequence continues at coordinate 1,787,965 of NW_012116577.1, read as the reverse complement.
AATAATCCATTCCTCTTAAATGTCTCACCTTTATGAGCCGGTCCCCAGGTTTTAGCCTTCCATCACTTTTGGCTGGATCCTGTATGACATCATGAACATAACAACCAATTCTCTGATTGCCTTTGGTTACTGTAAAACCCAGGCTTCCTTTTTCTGATTTAATTAAGGTAATGAGGAGTTCTACTTCCTAAGGGAAGAAAACAGTAATACTTTCAGGTTGTCCTTTCTGCACTATAGACAAACAGAAAGATGACTATTATTTCACTTAACAGAGGAGAAAGTCAAACCTTAAAAGGTTACTTAACTTGTCCAAGTGAAGAAGTCAAGTCTGTCTGATTCTAGACAGACTGTCCCCCGACTGCATCCCACGTAAAAGTTAAGTTTAAGTACAACATTATGTGTTTGTCTAGAGACAGCAGAGACAGAATTTACTCATGCTTTCATTCTTATATTTTTAGGATAAATAAGGACACAACAGTGGTTATACTTTGATGATCAAAGAATACTTTTTGGAGGAAAGGTTCAGAAAAAAAATTCATATATTTCTAAACAAATGCAAAGAGCCACATATTTCTAAATAGATGCAAAGAGCCACAAAAAGCTTTTTTTTTTTTTGGTAAAAATATGAAGTCTTTTGGTGATTATCACAATCTTATTAATTTTGTTGTATAAATAAAATATACTTTTAAAAGATTTCAAATGAGACACAGAGGTTGCTTAGAAGGGTGAAAGATTTCTGAGAAAAATTAAAGATTATTTTTACGCCATTGCTAAGAATGAAACTGAAGATGCAGATGCTGCACACCCCTCATCTCCAATACACACATGCACAATTATAGGCCAAAAAAAAAAGGTACCTGGAAACTTAGCTCCAAAACGTTAACAGTTTTGGGGTAATAAGATTATAGTGGCTTTAGTCTTCTTCTCTGTTTAATAATTTTTCTACAATAAACATTTATTACTTGGATAATAAAAGCAGTATTTAAAAAGGCTAACTTTCAATCAATGTAAAGGATATTATACTTGGAAATTTTGTTTCCAGATCTTATTTGTAGGTTTAGAAGTTCTAGGATTATTACTACAATGTAAAGGATGCCATTTGAGCACACAAAAAAAGTGTAGAGGAGAAAAAAAATTACATTCAAACTTGGTTAAAAATTAAATAGGTAACATCAGAATTTAAGAAGCAGACAAAAATATTTACTAAGGGTCTCCTCTGTAGCAGATACTATACCAGGTGCTTTACATATGTTATTTCATTTAATCTTCACCACAGTTCGGTGAGGTTACTTGCTCCATTTTATAGTCAAAGCTACCAAGACTCAGAAGAATTAAGCAATTGGTCCATAGGAGTCTGCCAAATTGTCGCAAGTCAGTGGTAGAATCAGGATTTATACTCAGGTCTTTTTGCTTTATTTCTTAATTTCTCAGCATAGAAACATACCAGATATGTTATCCATTTGTTAGACACAGATATGAAGCTATTTTAAACGACAGCTTTTTCCCTAAAGGGAAACTTTATGAACACACCTTCTTTTAAAAAATATGGATTTTTTTTTTTTTTAAATATAGAGAAAACAACTTACCAGCTCAAAGTCTTCAAGGTGATTTTCCAAATCATTTTTCGAAGGCGTCCAGTTTTCTTGTCTAGTTGGTTCAGAAATGTGATGTATATGATACTTATCCATCGAATTAGAGGAAGCAGATTCTGATTGGGGTTGATAACTCTGCCCAGGAGCCATATCCGGTGGTAGAGGGGAAGAAGGATTACTACAGAGACAAAGAAGTAAGACTATTTCAGATACATTTCAATGTCAATATGGTAAGTTTGTGCCAGAAACAGAAAATGCTTAACAAATATTCATGTCTGATTTGAACTGAGATCCTAGTTACTTTTTGTATGACTCTGGACTATGAATTTACTCTATATCTGTTAAATGCTAAAATTAACAATAATTTATTCTCTGTCTAGGTTCTTTTTTGTTTTTTTGAGACAGGGTCTCACTCTGTTGCCCTGGCTGTAGTGCAGTGGTAAAATCTCGGTTCACTGCAGCCTCTGCCTCCCAGGGTCAAGTGATTCTCCTGCCACAGCCGCCCGAGTACCTGGGATTACAGGTGTGTGTCATCACACCCAACTACTTTTTGTATTTTTAGTAGAGATGGGGTTTTGCCATGTTGCCCAGGCTGGTCTCAAACTCCTGAGCTCAAGCAAGCTGCCTGCCTTGGCCTCCCAAAATGCTGGGATTATAGATGTGAGCCATCGCGCCGGCCTAGGTTCTATTTTGATGAAGTTCTTTAAATTGCATAAAGTCAGCAAGATAGGTTAAATAGAATTCTTTTGATTTCTAGTTGTTAATTCAAAGCTGAAGCTAATGTTATCAGAAGCTTAATGTGTGTTTCAACATAATAAGGAAAAGAAGAAAGAAGAATAAAAGTCTGACTCCTGTGGTTATTTTGGATAAAATACAAAGGAAAAAAACTTGAACAAATATGTTTGGATGTGGATAGATACAAAGACATAAACAAAGAGTAAAATGTATGAATAATTATGTGATGTATTGATGTAGTCTTTCTCTTTGTATGCTTCTATGTTTTCAATCATTTCTTCTTTTCCCCATCTTCTTTGTCTTACCTTTTGCAAACTCTCTGCCCTTATCTCCCCTCTATATTTCTGGTCCCTACTCTCCCACTGTGTTACTGCCTAAATAAGTCTCTTCTGTTTCTGTCTAAGTAGTATGATTAACGGTGAAATACAAATAACTTTCTTAGTTACTAGTAAATATGCTCAAGATGGAAGAAAGACAGGCTGACTGACTAGAGAGCTTATTGGTTTGCTAACTAAAATATCAGTCACAATAGCTAGACATCCAATACAGTCATCCTCTGCCTAACCACTGTGAAGGTCACAGACACACACATTTCATTCTTACAGAAATGCATGTTGCTGCTACTGCTAATAAAAACCACCAGTTGCTTTGAGCTGTTCACATTATATTGATGATACCTGTCCACAAACTCTGGTTTACTGGGAATTTTCTGAGGATAGTAAAACATGGTACAAATGGTATCTTCTTGACTCTTGGGTGATTCATGATGACTCTGTGCCTGTGACACCATGCTGCTTAGAGTCTGATGCAAAGCTGAACTCCAGGTCGAATTTGATATGTTTGTTGGAGCTGTCACTAAGTCATCTTCTCCACTCCCACTGCTGTCACTGTAACTGTCTCTTCTGGATGGGGACTTGCAGTGTTTCTTGCTTTTGTCAGACATTTCATTTTCATCTGAGCTGGTGCTTTGCTCCACACATGATGGCTGAGAAGAGTCTTTACTGCTGTTTGGAAGTACTTGTGCTGGAGACTGAAGTGGGGTCTGTAATGGACACATTTAAAGAGATTCGTGACCATTCTATGAAGTTTAGAAGCATTTATTTGAAAATAAACCATTGAACAACTTTCTACTAAAATATGCATTGAATTTTCTAATAAAAGTAATTTATGTTCACTAGAGAAAATAATATATAAAACAGTTAATATTGTATAATTTATATCTTGAGTTAGAACTAGAGTAATATGTATTTTGTCTCATGTTTTCAAAAATTAGAGTTCTATCATAAATATTTTCTTAAGTCCTTAAATATGCTTTAAAACAATTTTAATACCTGTATAATGGTCCAGTGGATGGCTATACCTTTATTTCTGCCTTCTCCTTTTATTGGACATAGAGTTGTTTCTAGCTTTTCATTATTAATAGAAATCTAGAAGAACCTCTTTGTATGTAAATTTTTACCCGAGTTTCTATTACTTTGTAATTTTCTATACTGTCAGAATATAGCACATTTTTAATAGGCTATTTAAGTATTTCCAAATTGTTTTCTAAAAACTGATACCAACTTATATGTACATCAAGAGAGTTCTATTCACTTTTTCCTATTTGGTGCCTCAAATCAATGTAGTTTTTTAAAATGCTATTTATAATGCATCTCACAGAAATGTTATTTTCCTATTAATGTTCTCCTAATAGTATTATTTTCCTCTTCCCCCAAAATAAGGGTTAAAACTTCTGGCCCAGATAATCCTGCCTTTCATACCTAGGAGTCACTATTCACTGGTAGCAGAAGGCTATTTTAAGTAGACAGGCCAAAAGCAGTCTTTCTTTAATGAGAACAGTATTCATCTATGTCTATGTAACAATGAAACAGCAATAATGAACATAACTAACTCCACTTTTGTTTAAGAGGCCTTTATCCATTTCTGCACGTAGGCAAGGATAATTTTAGAGCACTGAGGTAATATGCAAAAACAACAATCATGTAGTTTTAAAAAGTAACTCTGGGATCAAAGAAGAAGTATGTAAACAACTATCTATGTTATGTTAAAGATTTATAGGAGCATTGTCACCTGACTAAGGACAAAGAGGTTCCCAACCTTCTCAGGCCCTTGCTGGCACCCAGATGTCTGTGGTCTTCGGTCACCTCTTGATCTCAACCCCCTTCTCTTCCTCTTGCCCTTAACTTAAAAAGAGACTGAAATCTGTACTGACTTAAGATAGTATTTTAGGATGACCATCTTCTCAGTTTGCTGGCTTTCCAAATAAACCTGCTTCTCTTCCTACCAACCCTTGGGTATGAAACCCAGGAGGACAACTCATGATGAAACCACCACAGCTGAATTAGTTAGTTGTTAAGTTGATAGGCTATAAAAATGTAAATTACTTTTCATAAGTCTCACCAAAAGCGCGGTATCAATTTCCGGTAGCACACCAGGTGGAGGTCTGCAGAGAAGCAAGAACACTTCTGGAGCAGTTCCCCTGAGAGCAGATATAACTTCCTGGGGATACCATGAATGACAAATGAAGGTATAGTTAAACCAGCATTATGAAACCATTTTGAAAGGCCAATCCATCTCATCATTAAAAATGCTATACTCCACAAGCTAGGGGCTCACCTGCTGTGATAGTCCTTTCAAAGAGGCTCCATTCACTTTCAAGATAACATCTCCTACATCAATTTTTCCACTTTCTGCTGCTGGCTGTCCAGGAAAGAGCTTTTTAACCCTTACTATGCTGGCATTAATTTGCTCCGGTATAAGATTATCTTCTCGAGAAAAACTGAATCCTAGACCTGAGCTATTTTTAAACAATTTTACCTCAAATGTATTTTCTGGAGAAAAAGATATAAAAAAATTGAGATATTGTTAACATGCTGTGTTTACATATGAACATACAAACATATATACTTCTAGACACATTTTAAAAAGTCTATTTTCCCATATTTACAGCTCTGTATGTACTTACTGCTGAAGCTGTATCCTACAGTCTATTTCCATCATTAAGAAATCTTATCAAGTAACTGCATGAACTAAGCTGTTTGATTAGGAAGGAGAATTCTGAAAGTAGGATTCTGAAAATGGAATTATGCATCAAATTCATGTATTTTAAAAGACACTACGGTCGGGCACAGCGTCTCACGCCTATAACCCCAGTACTTTGGGAGGCCGAAGTAGGAGGGTTGCTTGAACCCAGGAGTTTGAGACCAGCCTGGGCAATACAGTGAGATCCAATCTCTACAAAAGCAAAACAAAACAAAGTATGACAATAGATGAAAAAAAAAAAAGGGGGAAATTCCACAGAAGAACAGATATGGGAGAAATTCAGGTATACAGTGTGAGAAAGATGAAAAGAAGAACAAAATAAACGTTAGAGGAGGTTATGTGGAAATAAACTGACATTGTAATATTCTGGGGAGGTGTAATTTAACTTAGATAAATTGCAGTATTTCAATAAATTTCTTATCAGCTAAATAAATTAAAAGAAGAATAATGAGAAAATAATTTAAAAACATATTTAAAGTCTTTGCTCATGGTTGATTTGGGGGTTTAAAAAAAAAACCAAACTGATTTAAAGAAAGAATGATGGGGCTAGGTGTAGTGGCTCATGCCTGTAATCCCAGCATTTTGGGAGGTTGAGGAGGGCGGATCACCTGAGGTCAGGAGTTCAAGACCAGTTTGGCCAACATGGCGAACGAAACCCCGTCTTTACTAAAAATACAAAAATTAGCCAGGTGTGGTGGTGTGTGCCTATAATCCCAGCTACTCGGGAAGCTGAGCCAGGAGGATAGCTTGAACTCAGGGGTGGAGGTTGCAGTGAGCCAAGATTGCACCACTGTACTCCAGCCTGGGCGACAGAACGAGACTCCGTCTCAAAAAAAACAAAAACAAAAACAAAAACAAAAAACTAAGGGTCAAGGTTTCACACGGGTTTGAAGGCATCTCAGCATTTGTTTTTCTTTATTTTTTTACTTACAAAATTTCATTTTGAATTTTACAACAACTTCAAGGATTTTTAAAAGACCATAATCATGCATGACTTCATTATCCAAAGTCTTTCAGACTCTATGAGCTGCAAATATGTTTCTGTCTTTATTCAGTATGGTGCTATGTCAGATTATTATTTGCCCTTGGCAAGAATAATGAACAAAACTAGGGCATTAACTGTAATACAAAATGTAAAAATCAAATTTTGAATAGGCGAGGAATAATTTAAAGGTGAGATTGTAGTCTCCCAAGGCCTGACCTTCAGTGACAAAGCTGTAGTCTTTGACCTGAGTTGTTTTCTTCACTTTTTCTGGGCCTTGACCTTGGGCATTCTGATCTGAAAGGGCACACTGTGGGGTTACCGGGATGTGTTCTTTAGATGTTGGAGATTGTCCCTTTTCTAATAACAGATGAACCACCTGGATAAGTAAAATAGCATTTCATTAATTAAGAAGAATGCTAAGAAAATAGATTCATTTTCAGGACTTAACAGTATAAAATCATTTAAAGTAACTACCAAATTTGGTCCACCAAATGAAGAGGGAGAAAAAAAATACAGAGGAACAAAAGCAAGGGGTTGAAGGTTTCAAAATCAAGTTTTTATTACATTTCTGTATAGGAAGATAAATGATTAAAAATAATATATTATAAATATAATACATGTTAGAAATGTATGATAATGGCCAGGTGCAGTGGCTGGCTCATGCTAGTAATCCCAGCACTTTGGGAGGCCAAGGTGGGCAGATCACCTGAGGTTGGAAGTTGGAGACCAGCCTGGCCAACATGGTGAAACCCCATCTCTACTAAAAATACAAAAATTAGCCAGGTGTGGTGATGGGTGCCTGTAATCCCAGCTATGTGACAGGCTGAGGCAGGAGAATTGCTTGACTCTGGGAGGCAGAGGTTGCAATGAGCCGAGATCATGCCATTGCATTCCAGCCTGGGTGACAAGAGCAAAACTCCATCTCAAAAAAAAAAAAAGCAAAAAAAGCCAGGTGCGGTGGCTCCTGCCTGTAATCCCAGCACTTTGGTAGGCTGGGGCAAGAAGATCACTTCTTGCCTAGGAGTTCGAGACCAGCATGGGCAACACAGGGAGATCCCCATCTCTACAAGAAATAAAAAATAAACTAGCGAGGCATGGTGGCACGTGCCTGTAGTCCCAGCTACTTGGGAGACTGAGGCAGGAGGATCACTTGAGCCCGGGAAGTCAACGTTGCAGTGAGCCACGATAGTACCACTGCACTCCAGCCTGGGCCTCACAGCAAGACCCCGTCTCAAAACAACAACAAAAACTTCCAAAGACCATTATAGATAATTTGGTAAACTCCCTGACTCAAAATGTACTTCAACAAAATAAATTTTATGTTCAGGCTGAAGAATAAGAGTGAAAACCACTAGAAATCAGATGTTTATACAACAAATTTAAAACGCAATTTCCACCCCTCCCCCATCAGATCTCTTTGGTAATGTAAGCGCTAAATATGACATAGAAAGTCAGCTTCCTCAGTAAAAAATGTCTTGTAATACTTGCATTTCAATTTGGAAGGAAAAAACAACTCAGATGGTTATATACATCAGGCTTGGTTTCTTGATTAGCTAACAAATTTAGAGATCTCAATGAGAACTGATTTTATTCACACATTGTTTTGCTCTTCTAAGGTACTGTAAAAGGTTGGTGTAATGATCTGTTACCTGTCCTGTATTTCTCAGTGTTTCCACAGCTTGCTTATGGGTGGCTCCCTCTAGACTAACTCCATTGACAGCTAGGACGCGATCACCTAAAAATTAGGCAGTTATTTTGAAAGAAACAAATAATAAATAAAAATCCTACATGTTCTTTTAAATCTTATGACCTTATTTCATATTAATTTGTTTGAGGAGAGACTCAGGCAAACTCTGGAAGAAACTGTGTTACAGAGTTTCTTTAATATGTTATTTAATTTATTCCCCAATTTTATGGCTAATGTTAAGTATATTTTAGAACAATAACTTTATAAAAATAAATTTAAATCAAGAGAAAAGATAAGTTGAACTATAAATATTTAGAGATTGGAGGAAAGTTCCTAGTTAGTTCTTACTAGAACTGTAGATATCAGGCTGGGTTCAGAGGCTCATGCTTGTAATCCCAACACTTTGGGAGGCCAAGGTGGGGGGGGATCACCTGAGGTCAGGAGTTCAAGACCAGCCTGGCCAACATGGTGAAAACCTGTCTTTACTAAAGACACAAAAATTAGTCAGTGGGATGTGCCAGTAGTCCCAGCTACTTGGGCAGTTGAGGCACAGGAATCACTTGAACCCAGGAGGCGGAGGTTGCAGTGAGCCGAGATCGCACCACTGCACTCCAGCCTGGCTGACAGAGCAAGACTCTGTCTTGAAAAAACAAAACAAAACAAACAAAAAAACAAGTGTAGATGTCAGTGTTTTTACAGCAATTTGCTTCATAGTACGTGTAAAATATGAATGAAAGCACTGTCTAGATATTTTCTTTCCTTTTTAATTTTTTTAACTTCCCACACAATGTTGATGTATAACTATCTTCTGATACTAGAAAATAAGCTGGGAAGAATAGTTTTTGAAATGGCATCAAAGAGTTTCTTAATGCTACAGTTTCATAATTGAGTATGTTCTTATTTCATATTATAAATTTGAAGATCAGTTATCAACTTTATAATTCCTTATCTATTTGCTGTAATATTCATGTATATAATTTCTACATAATATAAACACTATACCTTTGTGAATTCTACCATCAGACTCTGCTGCTCCCTTGGGAATAACAGCTTTCACATAAATGCCACCATGTTTGACACTTGTATTCACACCTCCCTAAAGAGAAAAAGACAAAATAATATTTTATAATAGGAAAAATTTTGCACTCTCTTTCAAATCTCAGGCCTAGAAAGGATTCAATTCATCAGCCAAAGCAGTGGCATCCCATCAGCACGTGCTGATGTACAGTATATTCATTAGTATACTAATGAGGGATAGTATCTTCATCAGTATCATTCAAAAATAATTTTATCAAATAGCCTATGCTCACATTCTAACCATCTTGAAGATATATATATATATATTCCTTGGGAACTTCTAATTTTAAGATAGTAACATGTTTACAAGGTATTATATATTATGGAAAGTATATAGAAATATACAGTCTTTAATTACTAATAATGTAGTTTAGAGATATATAATCTATGCTCACGTAGAAACTGTCAAATATCTACAAAGCATTGCATTAATTTTACAATTAGCAAGTTTTATATCCAGATAAAGCAAGTATTAAATCTATGGAGAAAAAAGTAGTGTTTGTCTAATTTTTTTAAAATCACAGGAAAAAGTGACTAACACAATTTTTAAAAAAGTTTTAAGATATGATTCAATTCTAGGATTCTGGAAATATTTGATGTGTCCCTTTTGATGCAAAATAATTCAGTTAAAAAGTTGACATACAATAGGCTGCTGGAAATTAAAGAAGAGAAAACATTTGAAAACCTTGTCAAACAGTACCGTGACACTTATCCCCAAGCTGTTATCATTTTTAGCCAGTTCAACCTCAAAGATATCTCCAGGCTTAGGAGGTGATGAAGAAAAAGTTTTAAAATTCATTTTATTGGATGTATTCACTGAAGAGGAAGATTCCTTAACAAAGAAAAACAAACAAAGATTTCTTGTTAGAGTCAAAATGAATTATAATTTTTCTTTTTTATTTATTTTTTAAACCTAGCTCAGGACAAAGCTGACTAGAGTCAAAATGAATTATCACCGAAAGACAAATATGTGTTTTTGGAAAAATTAAGAAAAAGCAAGATATTAAAGGATAGAGTATAGTGAAAGAACATAAAGGTTGGAAGAGATCTTAGAGATCTTCTAGTCCAATGTATTCATATTTTATGGTTGAGGAAACTGATGTCTAGAGATTAAAGAGCTTGCTTCAGGTCAAACTGCTAGATATGGTAGATGGAAGTCTATATAGAACCCAGTTCAAACTTGGCTTTTATATAATCCTGGTCCAATGCTTTTTATATTCCTAAGTTTACAAATTAGTTTTTTTCCTTTAATAATCAATATATATCAAGCAGTAGCTTTTAACCCGAGCCTCTAAAATGAGGTTTCATCCAATATATTACTTATATTTATTAATCCAGTAATATAAACAAAGGAACAACAGCTAAGCCCTATTCATAAGAGTATAACTCTTATGAGGAATGTTGATTTTTCAGTAAACGAAAGGCGTTCAGATTTTTTTCTAAACTGCTTGTGAATTTGGGTTTAAATTTATATCATTTCTAGGAATAAGCTACTCTCTTTCTTCCCTTCCTTCCTTATCTCTCTCCCTCCTCTTCTCCTTTCCTTCCCTTCTTTCTGTTGGGGTCTGGCTCAATCACCTGGGCTTTGGGCTCAAGCGATCCTCCCACCCAGCCTCCCAAGGAGCTAGGACCACAGATACATGCCACTTCGCTTGGATAATTTTTTAAGAAATGTTTTGTAGAGATAGGGTCTCCCTATGTTGCCCAGGCTGATCTTGAACTCCTGGCCTCAAGCAATCCTCCCACCTCTGCTTCCCAAAGTGTTGGGATTATAGATGTGGGTCACTGTGCCCAGCCAGAATGAGCTATTTTCAATGTCGTTATTATCATTCATTCAGAACTTCAGAAGAATTTAGACTATAAATAGTAAATTCAAATGTCCATTATATGAACTATTTAGAAACTATTTTCAGATATTAAAATTCTCTTATTAATATAAACATTAATATGCCAGAGACAACTGGTAAGAAAACAATCATAATCTGCATATTCCTTCTTTGGGTTATTAGACAGCAAGTTTGCAGCAAGTCATAGCCATTTAAAGTTATCATCCAAAGCTGTGGATTTCTCTGAAAGTTAGAATCAAATACAGTAGCAATTAGAAGATATAAACTATTTCTTTTTTCCAGAATAATGAAAGCATCTTGTAGATTATTGTGCTCTGTAATGTATTTGCTGCTATTTTGCTTTGTTAAATGAGAAAACCAAAATATTAAAATTAAACTATGCCTTTTTTGGTGTTTGATGATCCTGACTGCTGGAGTAAGTGGCTTCATCCATGTCTGAATCTCCACGGTCCGAGTAATCAGTTGCATCAGAAATGCCTGGCTTTTTAGTTTTGCTTTGGTTACTATCAGTGGAAGTCTTTTTCTCAGTGGCTTTGGATATTATAGATGGGGAAGGGCTGCCATGCTGTGATTCCTGCCAGGTTTGGTCACCTAAATGGCTGACAAAGAAACCATTGACCTGGCTCTGAGATAAGCTGGCACTCTCGGTCCTGGAATCTTGAGAACTCAGGCTTCCTTCCCGCAGGCCCCCAGACAGCCCAAAGGAGTTCTCCGAGATGTGCCTCAGGGTACCACGTGACCAGTGGTGATCCTTGGAGGAAGAATCTGTAGCACTGTCTTGCATGTAGGAAGATTTCTTCATGTAGTTTTTCATCCCATTGGTGAGATGCACAGGAGTAGAAGGCACTAAAAGTCAAAATCCATCAATGAGAATAACAAGTTAGTGACACACATGCTTGTGCTTACACACATACACAATGTTTCCTGAAGGTTGTTGGAAGGATTTTATAAGGATGGTACATGCAAAAAACCATTAGGTCATGTGTTTGGCAGACTTTCTTTGCTCTCTCTCCTTCGGTCATTCTTGTGACAACCTCTATTGAAATGCATACCCTTTTCACCTTAACTCCCCATTTCCATTCTCCAAGACCCACTTCAAACCGGTATCCTCTGTGAAGACTCTACTGATTCCATAGATAATTTCTATTTTCTTAGTATCCAACATACTTTGTCCTTATTAAATAGTTATTTGCACACTTACTTTATATTGACTTACTAAATTGCATTTTTTGGACTCCAAGTGATTATCATGGAAGGCAACTCCAAATTGCTTATATATAGTTCTTATCAAAAGCCACTTTAGGCCAGGCGCAGTGGCTCATGCCTGTAATCCTATAATCCCAGCACTTCGGGAGGTGGAGGCAGGCAGATCACTTGAGGCCAGGAATTCGAGACCAGCCTGCCCAACATGGTGAAACCCTTTCTGTACCAAAAACACAAAAATTAGCTGGTCATGATGGTGTGCACCTGTAGTCCCAGCTGCTCAGGAAGCTGATGCAGAAGAATCACTTGAACCTGGGAGGCAGAGCCTGAAGTGAGCAGTGATTGTGCCACTGCACTTCAGCCTGCGTGACAGAGCAAGACTGTCTCAAAGAACAAACAAACAAAAGCCACTTTAGAAAGCTTTCTGAAGACACAAACCACCGAAGGCACGTGTAAAGGAATTAAAGATGGGAATTTATAAGAAATTAAAAGTTTTATGTAGTAATTGACAACAAGGGAAAAATTAAGAGTAATGAGCAACTAGAGAGAAAATATTTCTGACAACAAACAATAAACAAATAATTAATATCCCTAATATACAAAGAGTTGCTAAAATTCAACGAAGAAGAGGTTTTCAAAACTCCCATGGAACAAGAGATATATATATAAGACTGGAAATTCAGAGTAAAATACAAATAGTAAATATACGAAAAGACATTCTCACTATTGCTCAGGGGTCTGCAGTTTAATGCAGTTCTCTACTTATTTGGCTGACAAAAATGAGAATGATAATTTCAAGCACCACTGATGGTATGAGGAGAAAAGCACTGCTATATCTACTTGGTTAGTCTATGAATTGGTAAAACTTTTTGTAGCCCAATTTGGTGGCACTTGTCAAAATTTTAATGTACATACTCTTTTATCTAGTTCCAGGCAACTAGCCTCTAGAAATACATACATTTTCAATGGTGTGTTAAAAAGCGTATTTGTTGGAGTAACATTTATAATAGAATTATAGCTAACTTGGATACATAATAATAGAAGAAAAGTTAAATAAGTTTTGATATGCCTATAACATAAATATAATGTTGCATTACATTAAAAAGATATGCATGCACATGTATAGCAACACAATATGTTAAGTAAGTAGTTACAGAATGGTATTTAAGAGTATAAAACAGATTTTAAAAAATAAATACTGTACCTATAAGTCGTTTTATATATACACACATACACACATCACATATATATCTATTCTACATAGAAGGCTACATGTATGCCAAAAAGTTTCCCTAGGAAATGGGGTAAGGGGACTTTGACTTCTTATTTCATAGGTTTTGCATAAATTGGATTTATTTTTAATAAACGAGTATGTATTCTGTAACTTTAAAAATTAGCAAACAAAAACAAAACTAAAAACCTTCCTCTTTGGTGCCTAACAATTAACAGGGGTAGCTAGAATACACATCGGTAATTTTCTAAGTTCTTTTGGGTTTTACCTCTTTTCAAAGTGACACTACAAAATAGTTACATACCATGATAAGATTCACCTACCTTTCTGAAGAAACAATTTCACAGATGTATACTTTTAACGTTATGCTTTTAATTTTTATTTCGCATGGACAGAAAAAAACAAACCATACAAAACTCTGCTGAGAAGAAAAGCCTCCTCTGATCCTCACAATAGGTAAAGTTCCTCTGTTATATGCCCTCTTGGCACCTTGGGCTTCTTGTTAACACTTACCATAGTTACAATTAAAAATCTGTCTAGTCAGACAAGAATACTTGCCTCCCTGATAAAGAGTAAGTTCCATTAGGGCAGAGTTTTTTTATCTTGCACATCACAGGCACTGAAGAAATGAATGTTGAACATTCAAATGTTGAACAAATGAATAAATTTTCTATAAAACATCTATTGAAAGCATGAGTAAGATGGAAATCCCTTAGAGCTTTATTCAGGGGGCAATACATTTATTCTGAATTCCTATTATCCTTTTGGTTAAAAAATGGTGAATAATGGGACCCAGTGAAAAATTTCTGGTCTTGGCTGCTTTAAACTTAGAAGCATGTTATAACATTTCCAACTGCAGTTGTCTTCCTTTGCCTAATGTGACTAAATTACAGTTAGATTATATAAGGCTCCTGTGGGCAGTGGTGGTATCTTCTATTTCCCTTCTATCCATTGTGTTTGCTCACAGTAAACAAGTGTGTAACATATTATTTATATATGTACATTTACAGACATACAAAATGCATATAATATTCAGTAAGAAGAAACCATAGTCAAAATGACTCATCTATATTTTAATAAGATTTTGTCACAACATACAATATGTTCATGTTTTTCATCTTCTATTTTATCGTAAGAATCCAAAGCTATGTCTAAAATTCACTATCTAAAATTGTTTTTCAGCTAATTTTTTTTTTACTAATTCTTTTATGTATTTCCCAGTATCTTTGGCATGAAGGTAACTTACTTATATCTAGCACTTCAACGTTTTTGAAAAACAATATTTATGACAGCTAAAATTCACATTTAAGTGCTTCATATGCACCAGGCAATGTGCTTATTCTTTACATGCATTATCTCAATTAATTTTCATAATCTATAGGATAAGCATGTTTATAGTCACCATTTGATATATGAGCACAGTGAGACTTAGAAGGTTCATGTGATTTGCTAAAGGTGTACAGTTTTAGGTGGTAGAGACAGAATCTGACCCTGGATTCTGTAACCCTCTCTGTTTCCCACTGCACTGTTCTATGCCACAGGGGCTATTTGTGCTTCTTCCACAAATACTGTGCTACCGCTTGATCCTCGTAACAAATAACTCTGTGCAAGGCAGACAAAGCAGGACAAAGATCACTGTCTACTCTTTAAGTAAAAACAAAAGAAAACTATGGCTCAAGAAGACTTAAGTCATAAAGCTAATAAAAGGCACAGGTGAAGCTCAAATGCTGGTCATCTGATCTTCATCAAGTGCTTTGTCTCTAAACTGCTAAAGACTGGAATAATGAGACAAAATGATATATTCTTGTTTTAAAATTTCTGGGTTTTGGTGGTTGTTCTTTCCTTTTCATAATCTAGTTCAGGACAGGACTTTATATATAACTGTTATGTAATATTAACTACACAATGATAAATGACTCTATCTCTGATTTGAGAAAAGGAGATGGAACACACGAAATAATCAGAGTTCACTTAAGTTGCATCAATTTTGTACACAATGAATCCACTTTTGTGCAAATACCACTAACAAGGAATGAGACAGAAAAGTGACACAGAATACGTAAGAGACATTCACAACATTACCTTTGGATATCTTTTCTTTTGGCTGAGAGATAACAAGTGTCACATCTTCAGGTGCATTTTGCAAAATTTCAATTGCAGCATGGTGGCTGACTCCCTCCAGACTCACACTATTCACAGATATCAAACGGTCTCCTGTACAAATAGAGAATCTAGTATTTTCAACAACAAAGATACATTTATTCTGAATCTTAGAAATATCATCTCTTTCTCAATATTTTTGTTTGGCCTAAGTTCCATTTTCTCCACCCGTGCAAATTTATGCCTGTCAGAAAATACTTAAAGAATTACCAAAATGTAAAGTACCTGGCTTCAAGCATCCATCCAAGTCAGCTGGTCCTCCAGCGGTAACTGAACTGATAAATATGCCTAGGTCCAGTCTTCCCATCTTTTCCCCACCAATAATTTGAAATCCTGTAAAACAACACATTTAAAAAAGAGTTTCATAGTGCTGCTTTCAAAGACTAATGATTAGCCTGCCTGAAACACAGAAATGTGGGGACTGTTGATATCAAATGATTAATAAGTAACACATATTAAATTTTGTGGAAGTACTTCTTGTAGGCATCTCATATTTGGCATTTGGTGGACTGGGTGGGTAGGGTGATGGGCTTGTGAGTGGGCAGCCAGTCAGTATCTTGAGATCAGAAGTGAGCTGGTGCTGCAATGCCAATGCTATGCTACAGACTTTTCCTCTGAATCCTCAAGAATCATAGACCTTTAAGAATCTCACAGTGACTTACCCAAGCCATACTTTGCATCTTTTTTCAGGTTCACCAGGGTGATCTCCCTTTCTGGTGAAGATACTATGCTCCATCTTTTGTGTAGCACATCTATTGGGAATTTATAATTTAAAAATAAATATAACACGCTCAGGCATTGTCAGTTTGTTTTAACAATTTAAATGTTAACTAAGTATGTTAATTGCTCAGTCACTTAAACATGTATTTTAAGTTTACTGATACTCATATATTTTAAGTTTACTGATACTGTTAACATTTTACATTTTTATAGTGATTTATGATTTATAAAATGACTACATATTACATTTATTCTTCATAAGCTATCCTTTTGAAATAAGTATATTTCAGTTACAAATGATTAAATAAACCTCAATAGGTTAAATGATTTGCACAAATTTACTCAGCTAGCACAGGAAAGAGCTGAACTTTTCAATTTAGGTTTTCTGTCTGTTACACCACAATCGACTCCCTGAATTTGACAGTGCTCAATATATTAAAACATTCCTTCTAATTAATGGTTGACATTTAAATTTATAATTAGTAAAATATTCTTAATAGGTTCTTGAGTCAAATAGCAAGAAGAAACTAGATTTCTGTAAAGTGAATCTTCAAATTCAACTCTACATACTTCTCAAGTATATTGAAGCTTTCTGAAAATGAGAGGTTTTGGTTTCACTAAACTGTAAGCCAGAATTTCCTTAAACCCTGGTATGCATTTTTGTAACAACCAAATCAGTATGAAAACAGACTTTATTTCTGTATGTGCAACATATAACCACCCACGGACTTAACACTGTATTAATATGTCACAAAACAAATAGTAATTTTGTCACAAAACTTGTATTGATGCTTAAATGATGTAATGTGATACTTCATATTGTATAAATAAATTCTTTTAATTTCAAAAGACAGTAACAACAATAATTTCCTCTCAGGAGTGAATTAGCCTTGTATCTCAATACTGTTTTGGTGCAAGTTTGCTAGTTCTCTGTAGAGTATATATTCCTATTCTGTTGTTTCTTTTTGACCCAAACTTAGTTATTAGCAATAAGAGTAGTGGTAATTCAGCATTTCTAATGATTTTATTAATTAAATTACAAAAAGTATCATTGGACAATGGTGTGAAGTACTTTACATATCAGGTAATCCTAAGCAAAAGCCCATCCATTATTTAATGCCTCGCTTAATGAGTTTAAGTATCCAAGATCCTTTTATGAAAAAACAGGCAATTAGCTCTATTTTTTAGCTAGAACGAATACAAAACAACACAGAACAAAACCCATACAATTATATAAAACAAATAAGGGGGTGAGGTCACATTAGGAATTGAAATCAGTATAGCCTTTAAGTGACCACACTGATGAGGTGGTAAGAGAGAACATGTTAAATCAAAGTGCTTTGTAAAATGATTAAACG
Source organism: Colobus angolensis palliatus (assembly GCF_000951035.1). NCBI lineage: Eukaryota > Metazoa > Chordata > Mammalia > Primates > Cercopithecidae > Colobus > Colobus angolensis. Next base: position 1,770,328 of record NW_012116577.1, on the reverse strand, counting down.
ATGATCATTGCTTTAAATTTCCATTTCTTCCTTCAAGTTTCACATTTAATCACCCACTGTTCAGGAATTGGGATACTTGGACACTGATGAAATCCATTATTCTATGATAGGTACTTAATAAGTCCATTAGGCATACAGTTCCCAGAAAAGGAAAATCCCAAGCAGTAAAGACAGAATAAAATGAAAGAAGAAAGAGAAAATGGCTTGAGGAGACTAATGGCTGAGTTGCTCTGGTTCTCATCCCAACTAAGAATAAAAAGGCACTAAACTGTGGTGGATTTTAAACATCCCGACAAACCGATCAAAAGTTGAAAATACCCTAAGTCAAAAATGCATTTAATACATCTAACCTACTAAATGTCCCAGCTTTAGCCTAGCCTAACTTAAATATGCTCAGAACACTTGTGTTAACTTACAGTTGGATAAAATCATCTAAAACAAAGCTTATTTTAGAATAAAGTGGTTACTATCTCATGCAATTTATTGAATACTGTACTGACAGTGAAAAACAGAAGAGTTGTAAGGGTACTCAAAAGACAATTTTTACTGACTGCTTATTTCTTTTGCACCACTGTAAAGTCAAACCGTGATAAGTCGGTGACAATCTACAGTCTGTGGTTTGGACACTTCAGGAAGCAACATGACAAACTTAGCTAAAAGTTACTTTTCAATTGCTGTATAATAATTACAGTAAAACAAGAAACATTAAAATCAATTTTACATAATTCTTGGAAAAGTTTTACATAGTTTTGTTTTTACTCTTATAAAGGAAAATAACGGGTGTTTTTTTTTAAGTTGAGCAACTTTTGTTTTTGAAATCACAATTAAGGGATTAGAATCCTTTCCATATTACCTTTTCAAAGTGTGAGATTGGAAGAATCATGACTTTTTTATTTTTTCTTTCAAATTTCACATTCTTTAAGAATCTCCGGAGGTCATAAAAAGTAAAAGTGAATATAATACATTCATCCTTGTTCTAAGTGATGAATGATTTAATATTAACTGATGTTCATTTACAATTTTTGTCTAATAATCTTGACCAGCAGGAAGAACACTGAAATTAGAGTAACAGGTCCCATATTTGATGCATCGGCAAGTAATTTTACTTTTTGATCCTTAGTTACACTATTTGCAAAAACATGTTTGCCATGCTTTATTATGTGAAAACTTGATTCTCAACAGAGTACTAATTCAGGCTACTTGGCCAGATTCAAAGAGAGTTTTCAGGAAAATATAGCCTTGTTTGCAAGCTAACTGAGGCATACCTCTATATGAAGGTGGATTGGCCCTACTGTCCAGGGCAGGTGAGATTTTAAGGCTTCTGAAGGTTTAAATAGAGAAACTACCCAATGTAAATTCATACTCATGGGCTATCCAATGTACATTCATATTCTTTTTCACCATAACCTAAGCTAAAACACATTTAAAATTCTCATAGTTGAATAGATTATTATCTAGCTTCTTTCAAAAGTTTAGCAGGGAGAAATAATACCTAGGCATGATCACATTATGAGGTGGTCTAAAGAGTAGATTAGAGCGTAGACTCTAGAAACAGATTGCCTTTGTTCAAATCACAGCTCTACTACCTGCTAACTTTGTGACCTTTTGCACAACTTAACTCTCTATGCTTTAGTTTCTCATTTGTGAAAAAAAAAAAATAACATTAACGCTCACCTCATAGGATTTTGTTGTGGGCATTAAATGAGAAATAATAAAAAATGCTCAGAACAGTGCTTGGCACACAGTAAGTACTTAATAACTGTTAGGCAATAATTACTACCATACGGACATGTTAATAACTAAGGTATTTCAGGTACACAGGCATTCTACTACCATATGGTCGTGCTTATAACTAAGGCATTTCGCATATACAGGCATTCTACTACCATACGGACATGTTAATAACTGAGGTATTTCAGGTATACAGGTATAAATTCAGTTCATGTAAGGAGTTTGATCACTAGAAAGCTATATAACAGGATTACCAGTTTAGGTCCAAGTATAAGTTCAATAATTTTTTCTTTAATGATAGGCCCTCATATTGAGGACTGATACATTCAAAAATAAAATGAGAAGGAAAGAAACCTCATCTTCATTTGCTATGAGTATTTAAGACATTGTGTGTAGTTTTACTTTTAAAAGCAATTTTAATTCCAAGAAAATTTTTTCTCTCTTAAAGAATTAGTATGTGTATTTTAATTAGAGAATGAGAATTATACAAAATAGCACTCTGGTGTTTGACAGTTTTGACCTAAAAAACCCCAGTAATTCTATATAGTTCAGTCTTATGCCTTCTGTTTTACCCTGGCTATAGGAATATTGAAACTAAATTTACAACTTTATCAAGTTTAGATGTATTAGTAATTTTAATTAACAGAATGGCTTCTTTCTTCATCAGGCTTTTAATTATTTCAACTTTAGGAGTCTAAGACTGAAACACTTTTGGAGGAAAGTAGTGTATAGATAGTAATAAAACATTTTCTACTCATGAAAGTTGTCAGAAAGATCAAATAAGATAATGTATATGAAAATACTTTGCAATTTAAATTCTAAAAATTTTGAAGCCAGTGATGTTCAAGTCACTGGACATTTTTGGTCTTCTTCCTACGATTTTGTTTCTTAGATTCTTTCTAAACTATAATCTCAGCATTTAAAGTCTTTAAAGTCTCCTCATAATATTTAGCATAAGATTAAAAACTGGTCCTACTTAGTTCTCAAACTTCACCCTGGCCCCCACATGCCACCATACTGAGACTCCTGCAGTTCCCTAAATCTCTTTTCTCGTGATTCCATGTCTCTGACCATGCTATGCCCTTGATCTGGAATGCTTATCTTTATTGTTCTGTCTGAATAAATCCTCTTTTCCCCCCAAGATTCAGCTCAAGCATCCCTTTAAAATAACCGCCTCAGTTAAAACTCTTTTTTTTTGAGACGGAGTCTCGCTCTGTCGCCTAGGCTGGAGTGCAGTGGCCAGATCTCAGCTCACTGCAAGCTCCGCCTCCCGGGTTTACGCCATTCTCCTGCCTCAGCCTCCCGAGTAGCTGGGACTACAGGCGCCCGCCACCTCACCCAGCTAGTTTTTTGTATTTTTTAGTAGAGACGGGGTTTCACTGTTAGCCAGGATGGTCTCGATCTCCTGACCTTGTGATCCGCCCATCTTGGCCTCCCAAAGTGCTGGGATTACAGGCTTGAGCCACCGCGCCCGGCCTAAAACTCTTTTTAATAGAAATTATCTCTCACCTGAACTATTATCTTAGCTTCCCAATTAGTGTCCTTATCTTTAATTTGTCATTTCATCAACATTAGCCTCAGTCAGAGGTCCCATTACATCACCATGATGCTGAAAAATACAACTCTCCTTTAACTTCAATGTAAGATTAAATCCTCGGCATAGAACTCAAGACTCTTCATTGTTAGGTCTAAGACTATCTCATTAAGTTACAAGAAAAGAGAAAAGAAATGATGGAAATGAGGGGAAAAACGTTTTGTAAACCTACCATTTTCTTTTAAGGGTACTTGGGATGAAGAATTTCCAGAACTATGCAGAGTCATTCCTGTGGCATAAATTAAATTATTAGACATTTCATAAGATGGTCAGATGCTAGACATCGAAGTAATTTCTTCTGATAAATTCATAAAAATCAATAAAACAATAAGGCAGCAACATTTTGTATTTACATTGAGAAAACATCCTCCAATGGGCATTTTCACTATTTTAAACAGTAGCTAAGAATAATAACTTATTTTGCAGCATAAATTTAAACACAAACATATTGTTTCTGAAAATATTTTGATATATCAAATAAGAAAATGATGAAACTGGAATGAGTTTTTCATTTGTTCAAGTGTTAAAAGAAAATTCATTATTCAAATAGTAAGAATGAATAAATAAAAAATGCAGAAAAATTTCCTTTTAAGAGTGTTTTATGTTTTCTGTAGAATATTTACTATCTTCCTTCTGTTATGTAATGAATTTTCATGTAGAACAAAGTCTTCTTAATGAAAATAGTTTAGAATGTATGAGGCCCCATTATATGTGAACATACTTCAAAAAGTATTTCCTAAAAGATCAATCTCTTAGCCTGTTTTCAACACAAGTTACCTATAGAATGAAATCTTGCCTTTTATCTAAGTTTTTTTAACTGACTGAAATTAAATTAATGATAGTATAATCTCTGAAAGCTGCGAAAGCCTACATTAATAAGGTAATGTTGCTTCCATAAATATTTATGTATTATAATGCAGAGTTCTCTTTTGTCTTCATTTACTCCACATACCCTGAATCCAATTATAGAATAAAAAAAGGAAACTGTGGTTAATTAGAGATAAATTAACAAACCTTGGGCCTAAGAAGAGAGTTTAGTAGTATTTCGTAAGACAACAGAAGGGAAACAATCCTCGTTTCCCTTTCGTTTCCCATGCTGTTTCATATTTTGAGTAGTAGTTCAGATCTCTGTGCTTAAAAGATCGACTCCAGTGCATTTCCTTTTTAAGGTGCACAAGACAACAGGAAACTTGAACTATTTATCTTAAAAGGTAGCATGTGTATGTGCATATATATAGATATATATGCACACATGCATGCGCGCGCGCACACACACACACACACATAACCTCACTTAAATAATATGCCCTGCTATCTGGGAGAATTTGAAGAAACTGAAATCAACTTAAGCATTTCTACCTATAAATCATAGCACATTTCATAAAATTATCTAAGGTTTTAGAGACAATTTTGTTCCTGCTAAGCTGAAAGCATCCTAAGTAAGTGTTTCTCCAAAACTATAGCATTCCCAGAGTTCATTCCCATTGGCTTGAAAGGAAAAGCCAAAAAAGGTAATCCAAAGTAATGGCACATGACAGTCTTAGCAAGACTGTCACGGCTACTGTGACCAAGAGAAGCTAACAGACTGGGCGTGGTGGCTCAAGCCTGTAATCTCAGCACCCTGGGAGGCCAAGGTAGGCAGATCCCTTGAGTCCAGGAGTTCAAGACCAACCTGGGCAACATGGTGAAACCCTGTTTCTATAAAAAACATATAAAAAGCCAGGTGTGGTACTGCATGTCTGTAGTCACAGCTATTCAGCAGGCTGAGGTGGGAGGATCACTTGGGCCCAGGAATTCGTGGCTGCAGTGAGCCATGATCACTCCACTCCATCCTGGGTGACAGAGTAAGACCCTGTCTGAGGGGGAAAAAAAGAGAAGCTAATAGTCTGTACCATGAAGCAATCACTTGTTAAATCATGTGTTAATTTGATTTGGTGCATTTTAAGTAGCCTAAAATTATATTCAGTTTTGGCAATTAGGACATGGAACCCAAAATAATTTGATAATTAAGATAATCTTGTTCACTTCCCTCTGAGCATGAGGTACGGGACAAAGAAGGTAAGCTTGTTTTTGCTGACCTAGAACGTATGCTTGCCCAGGGTCTTCAATGGATGAGGAGTCTGACTCATGTTTCCTCCTTTCAGGACTTCTATTTAAACTCGCAACAGACTTTGAACTGGAGAGGGAAAAGAAAGGTAAGAGGGAAGTGTTAATGTAAAAAAATATGGTGAAAATAATAAAACGTCAAAACAAAAAGAAACGTATGAAATGTAGAATTTACAAATATGTAATTGGGTTAGTTAATATGTTCTTACTTATTAAGTTTTGTGACTCCTGCCAAAGATTCTGCATCAGATCTTGACATCTGGTGAGAAGGTTTTCCCACCAACTCTGCAACGGTTTGTGGTGGGGGTTCCATGTTAACAAGGACATTTTTCCAGTGTGGATAGAAAGAGGCCTGACTGAGATCATGGTATGATTTACTCATCTCTCTAGGCTTTTCCTCCCATGAAGCTTTGTCATTCTTCTCTTTTGAACTGTTCTGCAATGGCTGGTAAAGCGACAGCTCTGAGCAGGAGAGCCTCTTCAGAATCTCAGCTTGAACTGATAAAGGTCGAACAGCAAGTTTGTTGAGGGTGCTGCTGGCCAGACTGCCAGTGCTGATTGCTCGTCCCATATTAAATCCTCTAACAGACTCTGCTTGGAGATTCAGGCTCCTAAACGAAGCTCTCTCTACAAGGAAACAGGATTGCTTTACATGATGGAAACGCCACTGTACCTTTATGAGAATAATTATGTTAATAAATAAGCAGCATGTAGTTTTTAATCATTTTGATTGCCAGCATAAGTAGGTAGCTTTCAAAGTGTGGCAATCAGGGTTTTAAAAAGGAGGGTTGAAGATCTGGTTTTCATAGCATATCTTCATCTCGTTAGCTTTCTCTTAGTTGCAGCCTACTCAACATTTCCTGCTTCATCTAATGATTTTCTTGGACTCAACAATGTTTAGGGGTCAGGCTTGCAGACACCAAATTCCTTATAGGTTTCAGTTACAAATGAGAATGACATTTAACACAGAAATTTTCAATGCTAGTACTGTCTCTACTAAAATATCAGCACCCAAGAATAGGGGGGAGAGGGAGAGATGAAACCTGGATGGGCTGACATGGTGAACACACACCTGTAAAAGCTATGCAGAGGAGTTTTGCCCAGAGAGTTTTTAAAGCTTAAGGCAGATTATGGTGATGGTGAATTGCATACTTTAAATGGGTGAACTGTATGGTATTGAATTATATCTCAATAATGCTGCTACAAAAAAAAAAAAGCATTTATGGCAAATTATTCCTTTTGTTATTTCACTACTATGCCAAACCCACCTTCTCACTGGGCTGACTTAATGATTTATCTGAGGCAACAGAGGAATGGGAGAATCAAGCAGTACTAATCTGCCTGTTTTAGTATCTGCAAATTAACATGATCAGGGAGCACGGCACCTCTTTACGCTTCAATTTCTTTCACTCCCAAATACACATCCAAAGTTGTCTTATAGAGGCTAAATTTACAGATACTTTACAACAAGTGTTTGGCTATTCTATTTTGTAAGAACCAGTGTCACAGTGATATTTTAATATTTGAGGCTAATAACAAAAGCATTGCAGTATATGTAAATGAAGAATAGGAGCACAGGATTTCACATGATTTAGTTTTTCATGCAGTTAGTGACCCATATCACAAGGCACTACCTTTGATCCCCTCTGGAAAGCAGCAATTCTATGTTGTTGCATTCTACATGGAATTAAGTTTGACTGCTACATACAACAACTGGGAACTTCCTTTTATAAAGAAAATGTCTCCCTTGAAGAAAAAGGAGGAGGAGGAAGAGGAGACAGAGGAGGAGGGAGGGAGGGGAGGAGGAAGAAAGAAAGAAAATATCAAATGATTACTGACTTAGATTCTTGGATTGTTTCATTTATCTTCTACTTCCTAGGAAGATTAATAATTGATATTTTCTCTCAGGCATAAAGAGGTAGGAAAACATTAAAGGTTTTTAATATTCATGCATCAGAATTAAGTTTAAAGAAACATGCCTTATTGTCACTAGGAAAATTCAATGATCTCTCTCTGAAATGGAAGTGGGCACCAAGTTACAACAAGACCTTAAAAAACCAAAGACTTTTAAAAATACACCTTTGTTAAAAATTCCCATAATCAAGCCGGGCGCAGTGACTCACGCCTGTAATCCCAGCACTTTGGGAGGCTGAGGCGAGCAGATTACGAGGTCAGGAGATTGAGACCATCCTGGCTAACACGGTGAAACCCCGTCTCTACTAAAAATACAAAAAATTAGCCAGGCGTGGTGGCGGGCGCCTGTAGTCCCAGCTACTAGGGAGGCTGAGGCAGGAGAATGGCGTGAACCCGGGAGGTGGAGCTTGCAGTGAGCTGAGATCGCACCATTGCATTCCAGCCTGGGCGACAGAGCGAGACTCTGTCACAAAAAAAAAAAAAAAAAAAAATTCCCATTGTCATATTTACCTCAAAATATAAAGTTTTTATTAGAGCAAATAACACTATTCTATTTTCATTTACTTTACGAGTTGCCTGTAATCAAACAAGCAAAATGAAGTCTTCAGAAGGAAATGCCTTTACACCCAATAGATTCCTCCATCCTTAAAGAAAATGTAGACCAAATTTCGGCAGGAATAAGGATAGCTGGCTCAGTTTAGTCAGCTTTGTGAACATATTAGGGAATAAGATATTCAAATTCATTTGTAGCCTACTCTTGGATATGGGATGGGATCATAAACCAACCATTCATCTGGTGTTTCCTACTGCCTTTTACCTGGAAAGAACTGCAACATGGATTAGAATGAACTTGTATCCTAATATTAATGTTTCAAATTTGAACACAAAGGCTTGCTAGCTCCATACTTAGTCTGCAATTCATACTTCCTAATCTGTTTCTGCTATTGTTCAGTCCCTGCTACTATTTTGTGATTTCTTATATCATCAGCTTAATCATATTCTCTTTTTAGGAGAGGGACTTCATTTATTCTCTTATCCCATAGTACTGTGCACTTACAAACAGTAAATGCTCAATAACTGATTAATCTTAAATCCATGCAAATCAGTTCTTGGGAAATTCATCAAACAGAAAGTGCACTGGATTAGGAATTAAGAGATATGACCTCTATATATGACATGAGGGCAAAACACTACCTTCTCTCAACCTGTTTTGCCATTAGTAAAATTTTGAACTTAATGACCTGTAAGGTTCTTTCTAGCACCAATATTCTATGACTCTAAAGAAGCAGCATACATTTGTTAGCCCATTAACCTGCCACAGATAACACCAGTTGTTTTCACTTGCAGTACAAATAAATAGGCAGACAGTTACTTATAAGCCAAGGGGAAAGATATAGATCACACCATCTTAAAATGCTTTCATATATGAGGGCAAGGATACACAGCTGTTGTGATCCTGGGGGTAAACCTGTGATATATATATACAACAGTATCCCCAGCCCCACTCCATGGATGAAGAAATTGAGATTCCAAAAAGTCACTTACTTTGCTAAGGTCATTCATTCATCTACTACTACTGCTGCTGCTGCTGCTGCTACTATTACCGCTATTACATAGTGTAGAAGCATATAGTATAGTAGTAGTACTATCTTCTAGTGGTAAAACAATGTTGATGATGGTGATGACAATAATGATAATGAATACTTCAGTAAATGTTTACTGAATATTTTTTGCCAGGTAGTTTTAAAGGGCTCTACATGTATGAATTCATTTTCGTTTCACAACCTTCTGATATAGGTATTATCTTACGGTAATCATTTTATAGATGAAGTAACTAAGGCAAAGAGTTTAAGTAGCTTGCCCAAGGTTTTAGGGCTTGTAAGTAACAGAGCCTAGTTTACCACTGGCAGTTTGGCTCCTGAGCTCATGCTCTTAACTGCTATACTATATTGTTCTTCAGTATAAGAAATGTTGAGGATGAGAGACTAACTTCAAACTTTTGTCTTCTGATTCTGTTCACTATACTACAACTGTAACGAAGTAACCTTCAATTGTTATGGATTGTACTGAACAGAATATTAGTCAAAGTAAGAATGGTGATGGCTCTAATAGGTCTGATATTTCACTATACTTTGAAAATATATAAGAGCATATAAACTTTCTAGCAGAGCAAAGCAGAAAGAGAATAATGAGATTACTTTATAGCAGTGGTTATTGTATTTTAGCATGTGTAAAAATCATTACTGAGTTGGGAGGCCAAGGCGGGCAGATCACGGTCAGGAGTTTGAGACCATCCTGGCCAACATGGTGAAATCCTGTCTCTACTAAAAATACAAAAATTAGCCAGGCACAGTGGCAGGTGCCTGTAATCCCAGCTACTCTGGAGGGTGAGGCAGGAAAATCGCTTGAAAGCAGAAGGCAAAGGTTGCAGTGAGCCAACACTGCACCAAAACAAGATTTCAACAAGAGAAAAACTCTGTCTCAAAAAAAAAAAAATTAATAATAATAATTACTGAGGAAAGCCTGTTAAAGTACATATTCTAGGGTCCAAATTCCCAAAGACTGTAGCTTTCTGAGTTTTATGTAGGTTCCTGGAATCTTCATTTAAAATGAGCATACAACCTCCACCCCCATCATGATTCTGAAAGGTTGAGAAACATCTAGTCATAGGTTGCCATCGCCCCAGTCTGCTCTTATGGGGAAAATATTTTCTGAATGTGAAACAGTTTGGGTAAAGAATTCATAGGACCCTGCTGCACAAGGTCATCAGTGCTATTCCATTAAATTTTTAAATCACACACTTCTCACTGTTTCACTTATACCTGTAAGAATTTACTATGCAGAATTAAATTTTGTATAATTTTAATCTCTAATTGCAGAAATCACCAAATCAGTTTTATCTCTCTGAAATTTAAACATTTCAGTTCTGATTGAGATATTTTTTCAGAGTCAGATTAGTTTCTTCTGCTGACTCCTTTTCAAAAGAAAGTAAAACCATTCTCCTGACCATTTATATTAGGCACTATGATTATCCATCTCAATCTCAGAACAGGGATGCACCCAAGTAAAACAAATAGGTGGTAAATCTGCCACCCAGAAAACTATACAGTGTGTCTCTTCACTGTCCTGTTCTGGGTGCATACTTCCCCCATCCTCTGCCTTGTTTCCTATATTCTTTCCCTCATCTCTAAAGCCCTTCCATTTATCTCCAAAGTACTTGCATTATTTTTATCCTTCATATCCAATTCAAGTGCCACCTGTCCAGTACTCTAGTTTCTGATTTCCCTCTTCTAACAGTATAGGTCATAAAGTCTGTACAATACAATCTGTTATTGAAATCTTGAACTTTTATTTATTTATTTTTTTGAGACAGAGTCTGGCACTGTCACCTGGGTTGGAGTGCAGTGGTGCAATCTCAGCTCACTGTAACCTCTGCCTCCCGGGTTCAAACGATTCTTCTGCCTCAGCCTCCCAAGTAGGTGGGATTACAGGTGCCCACTACCACACTTGGCTAATTTTTTCTATTTTTAGTAGAGACAGGGTTTCACCACGTTTGCCAGACTGGTCTCAAACTCCTGACCTCGTGATCCACCCGTCTCGCCCTCCCAAAGTGCTGGGATTACAGGCGTAAGCCACCGTGCCTGGCTGAAATCCTGAACTTCTATTGTGTATTGCTGTTTTAAGCGTGTTGGTCTTACCTTTCGAAATACTGGATAAGTTTACTGAGGGTAGAGAACATGGTCAAACTTTTATAATGTTTACATCAACTAGCCTTTCATTGCTAAGCACAAAATGGACATTTCAACAGGTACTCCTTAGGAGTCTTTTCTCAGGGTGAACATGAAGCTGAAATAGTGGTTTCATCTGTGACACCTTTATAGACTTGATTTAGCCATTTAACATGTATATACATTGTAAGTTTTCATCCTAAACATGGCAGTTCTTTTAAAACTTGGTGGCAAAAATTCTGCATATTCCCAGGAGTCATCTGAAATAGTCTGTTTCTCCTTACCAATATCTTGGGCATCTTGGTTGCTCTGTCTTGCTCTCATCTGTAGTTGGAACTTATGCTGGGAAGAGCAGAGGTGCAGCAGGTACTGGCATACCTTACCGTTGTCTGTCTGGAAGGCATGTTTTATTCCATCTGATGTATTTTGCAATGTGATTTTCTTTTTCTACAATATTAACCAAGGGTATTCATAATTATAATAAGTAGAGATATTATTTATATTTCCTGTTATTAGGCACTGGGTGTTGACTTACATCTAATATAAATATAATCCTATATAGTCATGCATCACTTAACAATAAAGATATGTTCCAAGAAATACATCATTAGGTGATTTTGTCATTGTGCAAACATCCTGAAGTGCACTTATACAAACTTAGATGGGATAGCTTACTACTACACACCTAGACTATATGGTGTAGCCTATTGGTCCTAGGCTTCAAACCTGTATAGCCTACTAAATACTGTAGGCAACTGTTTGTGTAGTATATATCTAAACACAGAAAAGGTGTGGTAAAGATGTAACATTATAATCTTATGGGACCACCATTGCTCGTGGTCAGTTGTTGATGGAAAAGTCATTACATGGCACATGACTGTATTATTATAAACAAATGCAAGAAATAAATTAATATTGTTTGCCACTTTCAGAAATTGTAGCCTAAATCTAGATTGTATATATCAGTCATCAACAAAGGAAACTGATTCCTTTGATAAGATTATTGATATTTTGAATTTATGGTAATGTTTACAAACACCAAAACTGTTTGGAAAGGAAATAATACATGTTCTACTCTATTGGGTAAAGAAAATGAAAGTTTAACAAGATATTTTTATTAATATATAACGATAAGAGCTGGGATTCAGTTAAGTAGAGTCTGGGTGGCACAAAGGCTGAATAGAAGTTGTGGAAAATTAAAGAAAATGTGAGATGGAGAGGTACTGGTAACATAACTGCTGGGTTGAGAGATAAAACACATTGATATTTAGAGATAGTGATTTGTGCCAAATATAGGGAAAGTAGGAGAATCACCAAATCAGTTTCATCTCTCTGAAATTTCTTGAAAAATGAATGTCTCTTGTGGAAGACAGCATACTCAAATTTGTGACCTATATGGTGAGGCTTGCTGGTGACCCATGCCTTAAGAGACCAGTGTTCAACATGTCGGGGATCTAAGACTAATATCACTGGAGAATCACTTAAGTTCAGTTAGACTGTACTCTAGCTCTTGGCTACTGTGCAGATTATTCTACTTCATGTCCCTTGTCTTTACTTCAAATGTGGAAATAGGCATGGAAAAGCCAAATTTAGTAGGCTTACAAGAGTTGTAATTACAGAGTATTACCCAGACTTCAATCATGTCATCTTTACAATTTCTAGCCTTGGTTATTTATAAATTTTTCAATGGACTTTTCTTACTTGTATAAATTCAAAGAAACTTTAGAAATAAAACAACGTTGCTAAATTCTAGCTAGATATTGTTGCCAATTAAAGCTCCAGGATTAAATCTGTTTTCTTTGTTAGAAACAGAAATCAGTAAGTATTAGAGAGGAGCTAAAGATACAGTAGCAACAAACTAGTATCTTGATTATCAGTAGTATACCAAGTAACTATTCAAATACTTGGAGAACATTTTTTCTTTCCTAACAAACATACCACTTAACCACTGTCAAGGAATTTGCAAAGACACTGAACTTCATAGTTGTAAAACTCTCTCACTGATTCAAGCATTAACATTAAAGAATCTTCTTAGTTCATTAGTCAAAAGAACTACAGAACCGGTACCTATAATAAAACACCCAAAGGCAGCAAAGATCACACACACAAAAATGCAGAGATAGGTTAGAGGTTCATATTAATTATGAAAAGTGATAGTATAGATGATTTAATATCTAAGAAAGATGTATAGTTTTGAAACACAAACGAAGAACATTTGATTCTCTCCAAGTGTTAATGGATGGACTGGATAAGAAATGTGCTTGAGAAAACTCAGTTGTGAGATATGAGAAGACATATGGTAACTTTTCCACTTCCCCAGAGGTTAGCAGAAATAAAAAGGAGGGTTAAAAAAATAGAGTTCTGTGTTAGAGAAAGAACTTCAGGATAAATGAATGCTATTAAATATAGGACTAATTTGAGTGGGAATGTGAACTATTCTCTATTCCTGCAGATCTTTAAAAATGAACGAATCATGGCTAGTTCTATATATGGGCGTCAGTGTGGTAGCTTGGCAAATTACATAGAGCTGAATGCTGTGTGATTATTTGACTTGTTGCCTTTTCAAAACGGTCCAAACTGGATTTCTACTTAATTAATTTAAGGTTTCCTTCAGACGTGGGCTCTGCCAGCATTTCCACTGGGGGAAGGTAAATTAAACCCAGGTAATTTCCTGGTCCTGACAATCTTGAGAAGATGTGGGTGGTCTGGAGAACATATTATTTGGCAATCTTGTGATATCTCTTGGTTTCAGAGGAAACCAATCAACTAACCATTAGGTCTAGAAATGGTCTCAGGGTTGAAGATTATCCAGATTCATCAGGACCTTGGTAACTATATAAACACTGTTTTGCTGAGACTATACTTTAGCCTAAATATGAACTAAAGGTATCAGTAGTTCCTGAATACCACTAGGAAAACAAACATCTAACATATTAATATTTTTTATTCATCTCTGAAGTCGGCCAATGGAACTTTAATGTTCAGGTATCCCAACTAGGTCCAAAATCAAAATATGCCTTTATCGCTAACTATCTTCCATAAACATATTATTTTCTAAAAATCATTTTCCAACTGTATCTCTATAGAGAGCTGTACACCAAAAATCTAAAACTGCAGAAAGTCCTGGGACTAATTCATAAAATCCAGTAAGTCTCTGTACCTCTGAGATTCAAATAACAGCTGCTACGAGGGGGTCTACTATTGGGCCAGACAAGGTTCACTAGGGTTAAGATAATTATCTATCTTAAAAACATTAGGAGGATTTCTCTATGTGAGATGTTACAACCCTAGAATAAGTTCTGACTTATTCAGAGAATTCAAGCTGGTTGTAATTTAACTAAAGTTAATTGAGCATATAACCAGTCAGGAATGTGTAATAATCTTAAAAATCACCTGTTGAAAAAACCAGACATAAATAAAATCTCAATAATGCTTTCTACAACTACAAAGGAAGAGTTAAATAGTATTAAGATATATTATCCCCATTGAATGGCAGAGTCTAAGGAAAGTCTGTTAATATGTTACACTGGAGGTTGGTAATAACATTTGAAAATATAATGAAAAGAGGTTAAATGGACATACAGAAAAAGATATTTTCTTCGTTTCCCTCCATGGAAAGCGAAGGACCAATGTGCGCACTCCATTGTGAACTTCAAACACAAGGACACCTTTAGAACAGACTCCAAGCAATATTCCTGTTTGTGACTTTTTCTCAGGGTGCACTCGGTGAAGATGAACTCCATATTCTGTCAGTCTTTGGCAGACCTGTTGGAATAATATCATACCATAGCAATACACTTTGGTAAATGGTGACATAAAGCTGTATGATATGGTTTAGCTGTGTCCCCACCCAAATCTCATCTTGAATTCCCATGTGTTATGGGAGGGACCCATTGGGAGGTAACTGAATCATGGGGGCAGGTCTTTCCTGTGTTGTTCTCATGATAGTGAATAAGTCTTACAAGATCTGATGGTTTTAAAAAGGGGAGTTTCCCTGTACAAGGTCTCTTCTCTTGTCTGCCTCCATGGGAGACATGCCTTTCACCTTCTGCCATGATTGTGAGGCCTCCTCAGTCACATGGAACTGTAAGCCCATTAAATCTCTTTCTTTTGTAAATTGCACTCTCTCAGGTATGTCTTTATCAGCAGCGTGAAAATGAATTAATACAGCAGATAGGTACCAGGAGAATGGGGCATGGCTGAAAAGATACCTGAAGATGTGAAAGTGACTTTGGAATTGGGTAACATGTAGAGGCTGGAACAGTTTGGAGGGCTCAGAAGAAGACAGGAAAATGTGGGAGTCTCGCTCTGTCGCCCAGACTGGAGTGCAGTGGCCGGATCTCAGCTCACTGCAAGCTCCGCCTCCTGGGTTTACGCCA
>NW_012116577.1:1747320-1754646 GCF_000951035.1 Colobus angolensis palliatus | reverse complement strand
TGAGCCACCGTGCCCGGCCAGTTTGGACCTTTCTAAAGACTAGTTGAATGGCTTTGACAAAAATGCTGATGGTGATATGAACAATAAGGTCCAGGCTGAGGTGGTCTCAGATGGAGATGAGGAACTTGCTGGGAACCCGTTGGGAACTGGAGCAGAGGTGACTCTTGTTATTTTATTTTATTTTTTTCAGCAAAGAGATTGGCAGCATTTTGCCCTTTCCCTAGAGATTTGTGGAACTTTGAACTTGAGAGAGATGATTTAGAGTATCTGGCAGAACAAATTTCTAAGCAGCAAAGCATTCAATATGTGACTTGGGTGCTGTTAAAGGCATTCAGTTTTAAAAGGGAAACAGGGCATAAAAGTGTGGAAAATTTGCAGCCTGACAATGTGATAGAAAGAAAATTCCATTTTCTGAGAAGAAATTCAAGCTGGCTGCAGAAATTTACATAAGTAGCAAGGAGCCAAATTTTAATTACCAAGACAATGGGGAAAAGGTCTCCAGGGCATGTCAGAGACCTTTGTGGCAGCGCCTCCCATAACAGGCCTGGAGCGTTAGGAGAAAAAAATGGTTTTGTGGGCCAGGCCCAGGGTCCCTCTGCTGCGTAGAATCTAGGGACTTAGTGCCCTGCATCCTAGTCACTGTAGCTGCGACTAAAAGGGGCCAAGGTACAGCTCGGGCTGTTGTTTCAGAGGCTGGAAGCCCCAAGCCTTGGCAGCTTCCACATGGTGTTGAGCCTGTAGGTGCAGAGAAGTCAAGAACTGAGGTTTGGGAACCTTCGTCTAAATTTCAGAGGATGTATGGAAACTCCTGGATCCCAGGGAGACATTTGCTGCAGGGGCAGGGCCCTCATGGTGAACCTCTGCTAGGGCAGTAGGGAAGGGAAATGTGGGGCTGGAGCCTGCACACAGAGTCCCAATTGAAGCACCACCTAGTGGAGCTGTGAGAAGAGGGCCACTGTCCTCCAGACTCCAGAATGGTAGATCCAATGACAGCTTGCACCATGCATCTGGAAAAGCCACAGATACTCAACACCAGCCCATGAAAGCAGCCAGGATGGGGGCTATACCCTGCAAAGCCACAAGGGCAGAGCTGCCCAAGACCTTGGGAGCCCACCTCTTGCATCAGCGTGACCCAGATGTTAGACATGCAGTCTAAGGAGATCATTTTGTAGCTTTAAGGTTTGACTGCCTTGCTGGATTTCAGACTCGCATGGGACCTGCAGCCCTTTTGTTTTGGCCAGTATCTCCCATTTGGAATGGCTGTATTTACCCAATGCCTGTACCGCCATTGTACCTAGGAAGTAACTAACTTGCTTTTGATTTTACAGGCTCATAGGCAAAAGGGACTTGCCTTATCTCAGATGAGACTTTGGACTGTGGACTTTTGAGTTAATGCTGAAACAAATTAAGACTTTGGAGAACTGTTGGCAAGGCATGATTGGTTTTGAAATGTGAGGACATGAGATTTGGGAGGGGCCAGAAGCAGAACATGGTTTGGCTGTGTCCCCACCCAAATCTCATCTTGAATTTCCACATGTTGTGAGAGGGACCCAGTGGGAAGTAAGTGAATCACGGGGACAGGTCTTTCCCACGCTGTTCTCATAATAGTGAGTAAGTCTCACAAGATCTGATGGTTTTAAGAGGGGGAGTTTCCCTGTACAAGCTATCTTCTCTTGTCTGCCACCATGTGAGACCTTCCACCACGATTGTGAGGCCTCCCCAGCCATGTGGAACTGTAAGTCCATTAAACCTGTTTCTTTTGTAAATTGCCCAGTCTCGGGTATATGTCTTTATCAGCAGTGTGATAAAGGACTAACACACTGTATCAATGTAGTTTAATGTGGAAAGGATAATCTTTTCAACAAAGGTTACTGGAACAACTGTATATCCACACGCCAAAAAAGTGAATTTCAACCCTTACTTCACCATACATATGAAATGTAACCAAAAATGGATCACAGACCTAAATACAGGCAATAAAAGCATTAAACTTAGAAAGTATTTGCAACCCTGGGTTGGGCAAAAATTTCTTAGATGGAACATAAAAACTATAAACTAGAAAATAAAAAAATTGGAAACTTCATTAACATTGAAAACTTGCTCATCAAGAGTTAATGTTGGCCAGCGCAGTGGCTCATGCCTGTAATCCCAGCACTTTGGGAGGCCAAGGCAGGCAGATTACTTGAGGCTAGGAGTTTGAGACCAGCCTGGCCATCATGACAAAATCCTATCCCTGTGAAAAATACAAAAATTAGCCAGGTGTGGTGGTGCACACCTGTAATCCAAGCTACTCAGGAGGCTGAGGCAGAAGCATCACTTGAACCTGGGAGGTGGAGGCTGCAGTGAGCCAAGATTGCACCACTGCATTCCAGCCTGGGCAACCGAGTGAGACTCTTAAAAATAAAAAAGAAGAGTCAATGTTAAGAAAATGTATGGCAAGCCACAGACTAGGAGTAAACATATGTAAACATATATCTGATAAAAGACTTGTATGCAGAATATTTAAAGAACATGTACTTCTCAACAGTAAGGAAACATATAACCAGTTACAAAAGGGGGTAAAAGGTTTCATTTGACACATCAGTAAAGATGATATATAAATAGCAAATAAACACATGAAAAGACTGGTCAACATAAATAGTAATGAGGGAAGTACAAATTAAAACCATAATAATATACCACTACTCACCCATTTCAAATGTTAAAGTGAAAAAGACTGAAACTACCAAGTGTTGTCAAGGATGTGGAGCAACTGAAATTCACACATTGTTGGTAGGACTGTAAAACTGTACAATGATTTTGGAAAACAGTTTGGAAGTTTCTTACAAAGTTAAACATGTACTTACCATAGGTCCCAGCAATCCTATTGCTAGATATTTACTCAGGAGAAATAAAAACTGTGTTCACATAAAAATGTGAACTGGAATGTTTATAACAGCTTTATATCTATCAACTAATGAAAAGAATAAACAAATTATACATTTGCACAAATAAAAACTACTCAGAAAAAAAAGAAAAGAAACTACTGATATATACCACCCCATGGATGAATCTCAAAAGTATTATTCTAGGCCAGGCACGGTGGCTCACGTCTGTAATCCCAGCACTTTGGGAGGTCGAGGCAGGCAGATCACAAGGTCAAGAAATCGAGACCATCCTGGCCAACATGGTGAAACCACGTTTCTACTAAAAACAAAAAAAATTAGCCGGGCCTGGTGGCACGTGCTTGTAGTCCCAGCTACTCCAGAGGCTGAGGCAGGAGAATGTTTGAACCTGAGAGACAGAGGTTGCAGTGAGCCGAGATCATACCACTGCACCCCTGCCTGGCGACAGAGTGAGACTCCGTCTCAAAAACAGAAACAAAAAAAAGTATTATTCTAAGTGAAAGAAGCCAGACATAAAAGACCGTATGTTATTTTTTACATGACATTCTAGAACAAAAAAATACTACGGTAATAGCAGATCAGTAGTTGCTAAGGGTTACAGGTAGGGGGAGGGGACCGACTATAAAGAGACATGAGAGAACTTTCTGTATTCGAAATGTGCTATATCAGGAGTTGGGAAGCTTTTTCTGTAAAGGGCCAGATAGTAAATATTTCAGGCTTTGTGGATCATATGATCTTTATTGTAATGACTGGACTTTGCGGTTGTAGTATGAATGCAGATACAGATGATATATAAAGAAATGAGTATGGACTAGTTCCAATAAAACTATTTATAGAACAGGCAGGCCACAGTTTGCTAACCCTTGTTCTCAAGACTGTAGTGCTGAATACATATTTTTATATTTTATTTTACTTTACTGTTTTATTTTATTTTGAGATGGGATCTCATTCTGTTGCTTAACTGGAACCCAGTGACAAGATCAAAGCATACTACAGCCTCAAACTCCCAGGCTCAAGTGATTCTACATCAGCCTCCCAACCAGCTGGGATTATAGACATGCATAACTATGCTCAAGCTCAATGGCATATATATTTTAAAAACTCACCAAACACATAAAAATGGTAAATTTTATTGTATATAAATTATACTTCAATAAAGCAGATTTATAAAAGATATTTCAAAAGCAACATAATATATAGCAAAAGTGAAGCCTTAGAAGGTTGTGTTAACAAGGTAAAACTTCTTAAGTTAGAAGAAAGATGCTGAAATTAAAGGGAAATGAAGTAACAGAATATATTATTAGAAGTAGTAGGGCAACCTAATATTCATTAGGCATGCTAATTACAGGGAGAAAACTGAAACTTAGAGAAGTTAAATACATTGTCCAAGGTCACTCAGCTAGTTGAAATAAGAATTCAAATGCAAGACTGTCTGCCTGCAAATCCTCATGCAAATTCTTTTCACTGTGCCAATCTGCCTTCTACCTTTATTAATAAAATTATAATGTAACTTCTTACTTTCTACAAGTATAAAAATGTAATAACTAAGAAAAGTGTAGGTCCATAATTTAATATTTTTAAATTTAGACTCAAACAGAACAAACCATCTTGCCTTTCTTTCTTTCCATGAACACTAGATTAAAGGTAATATAAGTCTGTGAATAAAATCCTTTCATAAATTTTCATAGGGCTGGGAAACTTGGTTTCTTTCTATATGTAGCAGCGAATGGAAGGCATACTGTTATATCCTAGGAAGCTAAAACAGAAGAATGTTCTGAAAATTTGTCTTTTCAATGGAACACTATCTTATATTTGCTATGGAAGTTTACATGGTACTATTTTTCTTGATCATAAATGCACTCTTTATCTGAGGTCATATAGAAGCTGGTTATAGGTCTAATAGAACTGTAACCTAGTAAGTCATTTTTTTCTGACTCTCTACCCCATCTACATTAATTGGCATTTAGTGGGAAGACCATTTTTAAAGGATGTAACTGAATTTTAAGCCTTTTGAGAAAAAGCAAAACAAACAATTCTAGAATCAGTATGAACTTGCCTCTCTTATCAAGCCATTCACCAAATTCATTTGCTTCTTCTGTATAATGTATTTTGATTTTGCGTATGGAATAAGATAAAAGCATAGGATTAACAGCCAGATAGAGATGGGTTCAAATCATATTTGCCCCATATCTCTGGGAACATTACATTTCCTCTTTGAGTCTCATTTCCCTTTTTTACAAAATGGGAATTAAAATATCATAATTTTAGTCAGCAATAAATGAGATGAGATTATGCACAGTATCAGTTTTTGGCACTTGAACTCTTAGATATGTGTTCTCTAACACTTCTTGCTTACTTGAAAAAGATACAAAGCTTATCATTTGTAATCTTGCATGCTTACCTTTAAAAATTCTAACTCTGTCTCTTTTTCAGAAGCTCCCACATAGGTACTATGCAATTTGGGTAACTCTTCTTTGATATAGGATAAATCTAGTTTCTCCATCACTCTGGCGGGCAAATAGTGCTCCATTCTAAAGTAAGACACACCATGAACCTAGAAAAAAGAATGTTTTCATAAGCAATTGCTTGCCCTTTATTGGAATAAACCCTCTTCTATCTTAAAGAAGTTCTTGCTTTGGCTAAGAGATGAAGTACTTCTATTTCTACATCTCTCTCTGAGGAATGAGTTTTAGAAGAAATGCGTCAGTCTTTCTTTTTTTATTCACTGAGATAAAATGACTGAACTGATTAGCAAGTTTGAGGAGTGTCACATTCAAGGGCCTCATATCACTATAGTTTAGGATGAACGTTGTGAAGGATGCTGCTCCAGCGGCACAGCTTCCAGCCCCTTGCTTCCTCTTAGATCATTTTTATTTAGAAACATCAGGCTTTAAGTATACTGTGAGATCTCCATACAGTAAGCTCTGCCAGGCTACCAGCCCATTTTGTGGAAGGCAAAAGATCCTTGTAATTTATATTTAACTAGTAACTCCTGTGTCTAGTCTCTGTAGGTTAGAACTTGGGAGAAGGAGTAAGTGGTAGATATTCCTAAACTCCAAAACAGGATAACTCTAAACAGGAAAAAAAAAAATCCCACACTTCATGATTTTATATAATTGATATACATGGAGTGCTTGGTCATTTTGAGGTACCAAAGAAGCCTCTAAATCTTCAGATCTAAACATCAAACACGTGAATTATGTTTAGTCATTAACTATGTTAAAGGTAAGAACACCCAACAAAAATGGTCCTGGATAAAAACATAAATCCTACCTCTGGTTGATAATCTCCATACTCAGCCTGGAGAGCCAAGGATGCCAGCAATAAGGAAGTCTCATCATCACAGTGCATCCTTTCCTCCAAAATATCTTTTCGAAGCTGAAGGTAATACTGGTGACATGTCAGAGTATGTCTAAAAAAACAAATACACAGACATCTTGGTCTTTTATTTTGAATACTACAGTGATTTTTATTATAGGCATGTAAGGTTAGTTTCCATGAGTTTATTATTAAGCTTATTATTAAGCTTTAAAGGCATAAGGATTAAATAAACTGTGTTGAAGGAAATACTACTTTTATCATAAAGCAGACATTAACATTGATTGGAATCAAGTAATTCAGTATCAGTAAGCAAAGGGTCAAAAGACCAGTGTCCAAAAGGAGCAAAAGAGAAACCCTTGTGTACTCACTGTATTAGACTAACATCATCCACAAAAAATTTAATTCTGAAAAACAAAGTAAAATTAACAGTGGCTTTGGTCTTTTTCTTTGGTTCTTCTTTCCATCCCTCTGGGGCCACTTTGGTTAATTTTAAGTCAGGATCAACAAAGAAATATTCATTATCTAAAACAGAATGAGAAAAATGTTCAGATAAAATAAAAACTAGTGTTTTCTTCTAATTTCTTCACTTTTTGGTCAGACTTGCATAAAAGAGTATCATATGAGAATATAAATACAAGACTGTTAAAAATGTGGCAGGCAGGGAGCTCTGAGACACTCCATTTAGATGGGAGGCAATATGGCCCACTCTTTTTTTTTTTTTTTTTTTGAGACGGAGTCTTGCTCTGTCGCCCAGGCTGGAGTGCAGTGGCCGGATCTCAGCTCACTGCAAACTCCACCTCCCGGGTTCACGCCATTCTCCTGCCTCAGCCTCTGGAGTAGCTGGGACTACAGGCGCCCGCCACCTCGCCCGGCTAGTTTTTTGCATTTTTAGTAGAGATGGGGTTTCACCGTGTTAGGGCCCACTCTTTTAAGAATGGTGGCTCTAAAGACATACAGTCCTAGATTCAACACCTGGCCACAACATTTACTATCTGTATGACGCTGGATATATTATTTTACCTCTCTAGACATCAGTTCTCTTGTCTTTAAGATCAGGATAGTGGTAATCCTTGCTTTACAGCATTGTTATAAGGATCAAATGACATAATGAATAAAAACA
>NW_012116577.1:1741520-1746810 GCF_000951035.1 Colobus angolensis palliatus | reverse complement strand
TGAACCTCGCCCCTCCTTCACATTGGCTTGTAAATAAAGTTTTCTTTTACTTTGCCTACTTGCCTATTCTCTGGCATTTACTCTGGTGGTCGTCTGGAGCAAATCAAATACAATTTGATTTGAGCAGAATCTATAAGAAGTTAGGTGTAGTATAAACAGAAATTTGGATGAACTGAATCAGCTTCATGTAGACAATACTGACTGATTAGTCTAAAAGTAAAATTAGTAGTGATAGAACATCAGTAGGTACTAATTGACTATTTATTGGATGAGTCTAGAGCATAAATTATTCATTTTTAAGGCACAATAATTCAATAATCTATATTGAGGGAAATATTTCTTTTAGGATACAGAAGATATTATGAGCTTATAGAGTTTTAGGATCCTTTAACCTGTCAGTTGTCATTTATGGTACTTTGCTGTCTAAGCTTTCCGAGTTCAATTCTGAGGTAAACAGGAATCTGAAATATTAAAGAGTAACTTACAAATATAATGATTTATTTAAAAAGGAGACAAATTCCAAAAAGTTTCTTACTGCTCTGGCAACTCTAACTGCTAAGTAGGAGACGTGTCTACTGAAGCTGTGTCTTAGACCACCGTGGTTATAAACATCATGGAGTTAAGTGGATACAATATTTAAAAGATATGTGAAATAACTAATTTTTAGCCATCAATTGACATTTTAAAAAGTCACTATGATTTTAGGATAGTAGGCTAAATAAATTGATGTGGAAATTCAGAAATAGGGTCTTGCTATATATTCAGACTCATATTAGGATACTAATTTCTAGAGTATACATGTAGGCCATTAACATATAAAATGGTCCCTAAAATATAATTAAAATCTATTTTTATATAACCATAGCAAAAAATAAAAAAAAACTTCCCAGTCAGATACAGAAGGTGCCTAACAAACACAGCTATTAAAACAATGAAAATATCTGGGAGAAAAAGGGAGTTCCTAACTCACTTCTACTGACTAGTTCATTTAGTTACTAATTGTCAAAATGAGGTCAGGCATGGTAACAAACATAGGAAGTCAGCTTGTTGCTAAGTTTCTATACTGTACTCTGAATACAAAATGTCTTGGTACCTTTGAGGGTAGCTAAAGCAAACAAATGATGCTCTACTAAGCCAATATGCGCCACAACCATATCAAACACATCTTTACATATAGTTTTGGTATCACAGGTCAGTTCCAGTCTCTGCCCGTTCAGAAGCATTATGTTTACTTTCCTTCGGTTATCCTCATTCTTCCCTTTCTTAGTCTACAATTGAAAAAATAAATGGCATTCATGAAAATAAGCATTATTAAAATTTTAACTGTTTTTTAGCACTAAATTACTGAAATTATTTTCTAAGTGTGACACAAATTGGTTTTATTACTTACAAGAATAGACCGTGGCAAATCCAAAGATATAAATGGTTCAATTGTCATTTTCACAAACTCAGGGCCAAAGAAATTCTGCAAATCACATAAGCAGAATCAATAGTTTTTACTATTTATTCTAGTTTTTTCCTTGAAAGGAAAAATAATGTAACAACAATAAATTACTTATGAAACTATAAAATCACCACATTAGAACTAGGTGCTCTAAAAAAAAGTCGAAGCTTTCATGAAGAAGTATGCCGGAATTTACCAAGAACAGAAATAAATGGAGTATGCCTTACATTAACTTTAAACAAGTTTTTCCCCATCTTTGTTTTCTACTATTGATGCTGATGTCAAAAATAATGCCTGACTTTTATACTGTTTTACAGGGTTTTCACTATTTGGCATCCAGATAGACTCAGACTCAAAAAAAAAATAGTATTCAAGAAGTAATAAAGAGTTATTAAGCTCATATAAGGATTTGGTTTAATATTGCTAATGCATGAAGTGATTGAACAGAATCTCATTGGCTTAGAAAGTGACATTCAGCCTAAAATAGATTGTAGGGTAGGTGTGTGGCTCACAACTAATCCCAGTGCTTTGGGAGGCTAAGGCAGGAGGATCACTTGAGGCCAGGAGTTTGAGACCAACCTGGGCAACATAGTTAGAACCTGTTTCTACAAAAAATAAAAAAAGTAGCTGGGCACTGTGATGCATGCCTGTAGTTCAGCTACTTAGGAGGCTGAGGCCAGAGGATAACTTGAGCCCAGGAGTTCCAGGCTGCTGTGAGCTATAATCATACCACCATACTCCAGCCTCGCCAACAAAGTAAGATCCTGCCTCTAAAAAAATTAAAAGCAAACAGACAAAAACAAAAAAAACCGGTCATAGTTAAAATACATCTACTTTATGTCTATATATATTTACCTGTAATCACTATCTTGGAACCCTTTGACACTGTACTTTTTGTTTTAAATAGTGGCAACTAGGGATAGTATCAGTCACATAGTCTCTGATCCTTGTTAATGTCCCCAGCAAGAAAATATCTCAGGAAATAAAGGACCCATGAGATGGGGAAAGTGGAGTGCAAACTCTGTACTTACTGCTTCTCAATCTATGATTTCCCTTTTCTCCTCTTGTATATTCTGGGGTTTTGGCCAAAGGGGAGAACTAGTTTAGGAGACAACTTAAAACAAGTTAGACTCTGGGTGGGAGAAGGTTTGAGAAAAGACTGAAAGATTATATCTTAATGGGCAAAAGGTAGAATGAAACCAGGGCTAATCTTAAGGCCAGAGGCAGGTGGTTTATGTGTATGTGTAGGTGTGTGCTTGAACTAATGGATGTTACCAGAGTTTCATTTTTGTTGGTTTCTTCTTTGCATTTGGTTGTACAGCGCACTGATTGTTTGGTGTAGGAATTCTATTCAATTTAATTGACCGTGTAACATGTGACAGATAACATTTATGTAAAAGTAAAAGTTTAACATAAGGGGCTTATTAATATTCAATGAACTAATAGGACACATTTTAAGCAAGAATAGAAATAGAGTAGAAAGAATGAAAGTGGAAGACAGCCAAATAGGAAGAGCTCCAGTCTGCAGCTCCCAGCGTGATCGACACAGAAGATGGGTGATTTCTGCATTTCCAAGTGAGGTACCTGGTACATCTCATAGGGATTGGTTGGACAGTGGGTGCAGCCCTCGGGGGCAAGCTGAAGCTGGTGGGGAGGGGGGGTGTTGCCTCACCCAGGAAGCCCAAGGAGTACAGGGATTTCCTTTTCCTAACCAAGGGAAGCTGAGACAAACTGTACCTGGAACAACAGTACACTCCCACCCAAATACTGCACTTTGCCCACAGTCTTAGCAACCAGCAGACCAGGAGATTTTCTCCTGTTCCTGGCTCGACAGGTCCCACAACCATGGAGCCTTGCTCACTGCTGGCGCAGCAGTCTGAGATCAACTTGAAGGCTGCGGCCTGGTGGGGGAAGGGATGTCCTCCATTGCTGAGGCTTGAGTAGGTAAACAAAGCAGCCGAGAAGCTCATACTGGGTAGAGCCCACTGCAGCTCAGCAAGGCCTGCTGCCTCTATAGACTCCACCTCTGTGGGCAGGGCATAGCTGAACAAAAGGCAGCAGAAAATTCTGCAGACTGAAACATCCCTGTCTGGCAGCTCTGAAGAGAGCAGTGGTTCTCCCAGCATGGCATTTGAGCTCTGAGAACAGGTCCTTGACCCCCCCATAGCCTAACTGGGAGACACCTCCCAGTAGGGGCTGACAGACGCCTCATACAGTTGGGTGCCCCTCTGGGACAAAAGTTCCAGAGGAAGGATCAGGCAGCAATATTTGCTGTTCTGCAGCATCCACTGGTGATACCCAGGCAAACAGTGTCTGGAGTGGACCTCTAGCTGACTCCAAAAGACCTGCAGCTGAGGGATCTATTAGAAGAAAAACTAACAAACAGAAAGGAATAGCATCGATATCAACAAAAAAAGGACATCTACAATAAACCCCATCTGTAGGTAACCAACATCAAAGACCAAAGGTAGATAAAACCACAAAGATGGGGAGAAACCAGAGCAGAAAAGCTGGAAATTCTAAAAACCAGAGTGCCTCTTCTCCTCCAAAGGATCGCAGCTCCTCACCAGCAACAGAACAAAGCTGGATGGAGAATGACTTTGACAAGTTGACAGAAGTAGGCTTCAGAAGCTTGGTAATAACAAACTTTGAGCTAAAGGAGCATGTTCAAACCCACTTCAAGGAAGCTAAAAACCTTGCAAAAAGGTTAGATGAATGGCTAACTAGAATAAACAGTGTAGAGAAGACCTTAAAAGGCCTGATGGAGCTGAAAACCACGGCACAAGAACTTCGTGATACATGCACAAGCTTCATTAGTTGATTTGATCAAGTGGAAGAAAGGGTATCACTGATTGAAGATCAAATTAATGAAATAAAGCGAGAAGGCAAGTTTACAGAAAAAAAGAGTAAAAAGAAACAAACAAAGCCTTCCAGAAATATGGGACTATGTGAAAAGATCAAATCTACATATGACTGGTGTACCGGAAAGTGATGGGGAGAATGGAAGCAAGTTGGAAAACACTCTTCAGGATATTATTCAGGAGAGCTTCCCCAACCTAGCAAGGCAGGCCAACATTCAAATTCAGGAAATAAAGAGAACACCACAAAGATACTCCTAGAGAAGAACAATCCCAAGACACATAATTGTCACATTCACCAAGGTTGAAATGAAGGAAAAAATGTTAAGGGCAGACAGAGAGAAAGGTCAGGTTACCCACAAAGGGAAGCCTAACAGACTAACAGTAGATCACTCTGCAGAAACCCTACAAGCCAGAAGAGAGTGGTGGCCAATATTCAATATTCTTAAAGAAAAGAATTTTCAACCCAGAATTTCATATCCAGCCAAACTAAGCTTCATAAGTGAAGGAGAAATAAATTCCTTTACAGACAAGCAAATGCTGAGAGATTTTTGTCACCACCAGGTCTGCCTTACAAAGGCTCCTGAAGGAAGCACTAAACATGGATAGGAACAACCGGTACCAGCCACTGCAAAAACAGGCCAAATTGTAAAAACCATCGATGCCATGAAAAAATTGCCTCAATTAATTGGCAAAATGACCAGATAACATCATAATGACAGGATCAAATTCACACATAACAATATTAACCTTAAATGTAAACGGGCTAAATGCCCCAATTAAAAGATACAAACTGGCAAATTGGATAAAGAGTCAAGACTCATTGGTGTGCTGTATTCAGGAGACCCATCTCACATGCAGAGATACACATAGGCTCAAAATAAAGGGATGGAGGAAGATCTACCAAGCAAATGGAAAGCAAACAAACAAACAAACAAACAAAAAAAGTGGGGGTTGCAATCCTAGTCTCTGATAAAACAGACTTTAA
>NW_012116577.1:1739292-1740417 GCF_000951035.1 Colobus angolensis palliatus | reverse complement strand
CTGATACCAAAGCCTGGCAGAGACACAACAAAAAAAGAGAATTTTAGACCAATATCCCTGATGAACATTGATGCAAAAATCCTTAATAAAATACTAGCAAACCAAATCCAGCAGCACATCAAAAAGCTCATCCACCATGATGATCAAGTTGGCTTCATCCCTGGGATACAAGGCTGGTTCAACATATGCAAATCAATAAATGTAATCCATCACATAAACAGAATCAATGACAAAAATCACATGATTATCTCAATAGATGCAGAAAAGGCCTTCAAAACAATCAGCCCTTCATTCTAAAAACTCTCAATAAACTAGGTATTGATGGAACCTACCTCAAAATAATAAATGCTATTTATGACAAACCCACAGCCAGTATCACATTAAATGAGCAAAAACTGGAAGCATTCCCTTTGAAAACTGGCACAAGACAGCGATGCCCTCTCTCCCCACTCCTATTCAACACAGTGTTGGAAGTTCTGGCCAAGGCAATCAGGCAAGAGAAGGAAATAAAGGGTATTCAACTAGGAAAAGAGGAAGTCAAATAGTCCCTGTTTGCAGATGATATAATTGTATATTTAGAACACCCACTGTCTCAGCCCAAAATCTCCTGAAGCTGATAAACAACTTCAGCAAAGTCTCAGGATACAAAATCAATGTGCAAAAATCACAAACATTCCTATACACCAATAGCAGACAAACAAAGAGCCAAATCATGAGTGAACTCCCATTCACAATAGCTACAAAGAGAATAAAATACCTAGGAATCCAACTTACAAGGGATGTGAAGGACCTCTTCAAGCAGAACAACAAACCACTGCTCAATGAAATAAAAGAGGACACAAATAAATGGAAGAACATTCCATGCTCATAAATAGGAAGTATCAATATCGTGAAAATGGCCATACTGCCCAAGGCATTTTGTAGATTCAATGCCATCCCCATCAGGCTGCCAATGACTTTCTTCACAGAATTGGAAAAAACTACTTAAAAGTTCATATGGAACCAAAAAAGAGCCCGCACAGTGAAGACAATCCTAAGCAAAAAGAACAAAGCTGGAGGCATCACGCTACCTGACTTCAAACTATACTACAAGGCTACAGTAACCAAAACAGCATGGTACTGGTA
>NW_012116577.1:1655501-1738672 GCF_000951035.1 Colobus angolensis palliatus | reverse complement strand
GAGAGCCTCGGAGACGCCGCTGCCGCCAGCACAGCTGGAGACCTGAGCCGACACTAGGGGCTCTCAGCAAGCCCCACACTCTGGATGAGTCAGAGAAGTTTCGTTGTATCAGAGTAAGATGGATGAGAGCTTTGATTGTGATTGTGGTGAGCTGGAGCCACCTGATCACGAACAAAAGACATCTTCTTTAACCAACAACTGCCACGGCTTCCTGTTGAAATAAATATATAGCAACAAAGGAAGAAAAGAAGCAAAACAGAAATAGTGCTTATCAGCACCTTAGAATGATGCTGCTCAGGACCAATCCAACACTGAATGTATCTTCACTGTGAGGAGAATGTTCATAGAAGCCTGTTGTGTGCATATTTATTCACATTTTTGTTAAATGTTAAATCGTTTAGCAAGGTAATTTGAGTGTACAGTATGTCATTTCATTCCGTTTGAGTTTCTTGTTTTCTTTAAATGTCTGCAGAGTTGCTGCCCCTTTCTTGAGCTATGAGTACTGCAATCTTTTTAATTCTCAATATGAGTAGAGCTTTTTGAGCTTTAAATCTAAGGGGAACTCAACAGGCCTGTCTGGCATATGCAATGAACATCAAGAAACCATCTTGCTGTGGAAGCATAATTATTTTTCTTCTCCCTTTTTGAAAGATGTTTCCTTTTGATACCAGTTTTCCTCCTTGTTTACACAAGTTCAATTAGAAGGGAAAAGGCAATAGTAAGGGTTTCAAAATGGCAGAGAAATTTGAAAGTCTCATGAAGATTCATGGTTTTGATCTGGGTTCTAAGTGTATGGACTTAAAACAATTGGTTGTGAAGGCAATGGCTTGGTTTCTTCTGCTGTAGACAATGACTGTGACAGAAGAGTAGCCATCAAGAAAACTGCCCTTACTGATCCCTAGAGTATCAAACATGCTCTACGTGAAATCAAAATTATTAGAAGACTTGACTATAATAACACTGTGAAAGTGTTTGAAATTCTTGGTCCCAGTGGAAGCCAATTAACAGACGATGTGGGCTCTCTTACGGAACTGAACAGTGTTTACATTGCTCAGGAGTACATGGAGACAGACTTGGCTAATGTGCTGGAGCAGGGCCCTGTACTGGAAGAGCATGCCAGGCTGTTCATGTATCAGCTGCTACGGGGGCTCAAGTATATTCATTCTGCAAATGTACTGCACAGAGATCTCAAACCAGCTAATTTTTTCATCAATACTGAAGACTTGGTGCTGAAGATAGGTGACTTTGGTCTTGCATGGATCATGGATCCTCATTATTCCCAAAAGGGTCATCTTTCTGATTGGTTACTAAATGGTACAGATCTCCACATCTTTTACTTTCTCCTAATAATTACACTAAAGCCATTGACATGTGGGCTGCAGGCTGCATTCTTTGCTGAAATGCTGACTGGTAAAACCTTTTTGCACGTGCACATGAACTTGAACAGATGCAGCTCATTTTAGAATCTATTCCTGTTGTACATGAGGAAGATCATCAGGAGCTTCTCAGCATAATTCCAGTTTACATTAGAAATGACATGACTGAGTCACACAAACCTTTAACTCAGCTGCTTCCAGGAATCAGTCGAGAAGCACTGGATTTCCTGGAACAAATTTTGATATTTAGCCCCATGGATCGGTTAACAGCAGAAGAAGCGCTCTCCCATCCTTACATGAGCATATATTCTTTTCCAATGGATGAGCCAATTTCAAGCCATCCTTTTCATATTGAAGATGAAGTTGATGATATTTTGCTTATGGATGAAACTCACAGTCACATTTATAACTGGGAAAGGTACCATGATTGTCAGTTTTCAGAGCGTGATTGGCCTATACATAACAACTTTGATATTGATGAAGTTCAGCTTGATCCAAGAGCTCTGCCCGATGTCACTGATGAAGAAGAAGTACAAGATGATCCCTGAAAATATTTGGAGGGAGATCGGGAAAAGTATCTGAAGGATCCTGCTTTTGATACCAATTACTCTACTGAGGCTTGTTGGCAATACTCAGATCATCATGAAAACAAATATTGTTATCTGGAGTGTAGCCATACTTGTAACTACAAAAAGAGCTCATCATCATATTTAGATAACTTAGTTTGGAGAGAGAGTGAAGTTAACCATTACTATGAACCCAAGCTTATTATAGATCTTTCCAATTGGAAAGAACAAAGCAAAGAAAAATCTGATAAGAAAGGCAAATCAAAATGTGAAAGGAATGCATTGGTTAAAGCCCAGATAGCACTAGAGGAAGCATCACAGCAAATGGCTGGAAAAGAAAGGGAAAAGAATCAGGGATTTGAATTTGATTCCTTTATTGCAGGAACTATTCAACTTAGTTCCCAGGATGAGCCTGCTGATGTTGATAAATTAAATGACTTGAATAGCTCAGTGTCCCAACTAGAATTGAAAAGTTTGATATCAAAGTCAGTAAGCTGAGAAAAACAGGAAAAAGGAATGACAAATCTGGCTCAATTAGAAGCCTTGTACCATTCTTCTTGGGACAGCCAGTTGTGAGTGATGGGGAGGACTGCTTTCTCATAAATCAGTTTTGTGAGGTAAGGAAGGATGAACAAGTTGAGAAGGAAAACACACTAGTTACTTGGACAAGTTCTCTAGCAGGAAAGAAGATACTGAAATGCTAGAAACTGAGCCAGTAGAAGATGGGAGGCTTGGGGAGAAAGGACATGAGGAAGGATTTCTGAAGAACAGTGGGGAGTTCCTCTTTAACAAGCAGCTCCAGTCCATAGACATCCCACAGTTTCACAGTCCAGCTGGGTCACCACTTAAGTCAATACAGTCCACATTAATACCTTCTGCTATGAAATCTTCCCCTCAAATTCTCATGAAACATACAGCAGCATTCTGAAACATCTGAACTAAAATACTCAGCAGACATTTATCTTTGTATTCTTCATGAAATGTGTTTTGTCTTCTTTTATTACTAGTGTTTAAGCCATTTTTTACTTGAATCAGATGGTGTCATTTAGTAAGGATTTTATGAGTTATTGGTTTTTAAAATCAAAACTTTCTTTTTCTACATGTGAGATAGTTTTCATTTTAACTGGCATGTCATTTGCACACAAAAATAAAGACTAGAGCAAAATATTGTAACGCAGGAGGAGAAAAGAAATGCACTAAGTAAAGAACATTCTCTCATAGAAAAATGATCTGTTTTACAGGAAACAAACCTTGCCTTGAAATTTACACAGTGAGACTGTACATAATTGCATGAAAATAGCTATTTTTTTCTAACACATTTTTCATTCATGAGTATTTTCAAGTTGTTCGTACTGTACACATTTCTTAAAATACATGATACCAGCAACAAGTGAAAATGAATGCCAAATTAGGTACACATGTGTTATCTACCTCAAGGTAACAAGAGTATGTGGCAAAACATATACCACTCATAGTGCTTCACAAAATGCACTTCTATTTAGCCAGTGCTTACTGTAGTAAACTATTCTTAATAAAACTCATTCACTGTTTATAAATGTTCTGGTATGCATTCTTTATAGTAAAGTGTTAATATATCACATCTTATTTATTTTAGCAAATCAGTAAATTTTCTGTATTTAATTATAAAAATTGGCTTAGTTTTTAAAACTTATTTGCAAATACACTTTTTCCATTTGTCACTATGGTTTGTTGCCTACCTAGCTGAATCTATAATGTCAGCTTATCCTAAGGCTGTCCAGGTACTTAATTTACTTAAGTGTTCATTTCAAGTAACGTGCTCACTGTGTATAGGAATTAGTATTTTGGAGGTGCTTGATCTATCTACAAAGAAAAATTAATTGGGAATTACTTTATTATAAAATGCTCCTAGAAGACTTAATTGTGTTTGTTTTTTAAAAAAATGAATGTTAGACTTGTGTGCATGGAAGTAATTAAGGTGCATCATTATTGTAGTTTGAAAGTTGTACATGATAAGACATTTTGTTTTTACTGTATGTTTTTACTGAATGATCTATTCCCCATCCCAAGGCAAGCATGAATAAAATTAGGTTAAATGTAAAAAAAAAGAAGACATTTATGCAGCCAACAGACACATGAAAAAATGCTCATAATTACTGGTCATCAGAGAAATGAAAATCAAAAACACAATGAGATACCATCTCATGCCAATTAGAATGGTGATCATTACAAAGTCATAAAACAACAGATGCTGGAGAGGATGTGGAGAAATAGGAATGCTTTTACACTGTTGGTGGGAGTGTAAAGTAGTTCAACCTTTGTGGAAGATAGTGTGGTGATTACTCAAGAATCTAGAACTAGAAATACCATTTGACCCAACAATCCCAATTCTGGGTCTATACCCAAAGGATTATAAATCATGCTACTATAAAGACACATGCACACGTATGTTTATTACAGCACTATTCATGATAGCAAAGACTTGGAACCAACCCAAATGTCCAACTGGATAAAGAAAATGTGGCACATATGCACTATGGAATACTATGCAGCTATAAAAAAGGATGAGTTAATGTCCTTTGCAGGGACATGGATGAAGCTGGAAACCATCATTCTCAGGAAACTATCACAAGGACAGAAAACCAAACATTACATATTATCACTCATGGGTGGGAACTGAACAATAAAAACACTTGGACACAGGGCGGGGAACATCACACACCAGGGCCTTTTAGGGGGTGGGGAGCTGGGGGTGAGATAGCATTAGGAGAAACACCTAATGTAAAATGACGAGTTGATGGGTGCAGCAAACCAACATGACATATGTATACCTATGTAACAAACCTGCACATTGTGCACATGTCCCCTAGAACTTAAAGTATATATATAAAAGAAGAATGAAAGTGGTCTGCCATGGGAAACACAGAATCTAATAAAGATCAACTATGGCAATAGGGTATGAAGAAGTTAAGATGAGTCTGCACCAAAAGAAAAAAAAATCCTAAAAATTTATGTTTTGGGAAAGTATTAATTTAAACTGTACTTCCAAACCCCACTACCCTTTTCGGCCTCAAAAATATAACCTCCAGCTCTTTTCAGAAAAAACACTATGTAGTCCTTTAATGACCAGTAGTTCAAATTATCTAATCACTGACACAGAATATCTCTGATGAAGAAATGCTTTGTTTGAAATAGCTAGAAATTGACTGCCCAAGAAAGGAAACAGGTTTTTAGCAAAATGACATATAACAGTGGCATGCTATAAAGGTATGATCTATAATTTGTGAATTGTGAATGAACTAAAGTCTAGCTTAGCTCTCTAAAACTAAGGTTTAGGAAAAAGGGGTGTATATGTATGTGCCATTTGTGCTGCTCACTGAATTATTATATTAGAAGCCCACACTATATTGTATGACATCCTACCTATTACTTAGTTTTGATGTAGATATTGGTAATAAATTGATGAAACCTTATTGAGTTTCTTCCTTTTGCCTGAAATATGTTCAGTTACATTTTATTGGAATCTAAAAACTTCAAAAATTGGATAGTGTTTTATAAACTACAATCCAATTCCACATTTTAAAAATTAGCACAATGAGGAATAAAGAGGTTTTAAAATTTACATAAAGTCATATAATAGCATCATAAGGAATAGAATACATGTCTTCCAATTTGTAGTTCAACGCAATTTTCACCACCCAACAGTTTTTTCTCCTTAGAGAAAAAATTTCTCTAAGGAAATTTTTTTCCTTTCTTAAGGAAATTTGAATTCTATTAACTTCAGAGCATACAAATGTGCTTTTAAGATAATTCTCTGAAGCAAAGAACAGAAAATGAAAATAGTATAGGGTAATATAATTTCTTAGTGCAGAACTAGAAAGAAAAAAATCATTCTAGATTTTACCAGGTTTACTATTATTTATTTTGCTTTTGAAGAATTATTTTAAACTAACACTACAAATAAAATATTGCTTCACCTTTCAAGTTGGTAATAGTTGAAAAAGAATGATAATATCCAGAATAGGTAAGAATATGAAGAAACAGGCACGATCATAGTAAGAAAAAACTGGCACAAACTTTTGGAAGGGTAATTTGACAATATGTATCAAATGTCTTAAATAGTGTCTGCCTTTGCCTAGGCTATTTTGCTTGGAGAAAGTTATCTGCAATGAGTTAGCTACAGGGATGTTCATTAAAGCATCTGTCCCCAATCTTTTTGGCACCAGGGACGGGTTTTGTGGAAGACAATTTTTCCACAGACAGGTAGGAGTGGGTGGTTTTGGGACAAAACTGTTCCATCTCAGATCATCAGGCATTAGATTCTCATAAGGAACATGTAACGCAGTTCACAACAGGGCTCATGCTCCTATGAGAATCTAATGCTGATGCTGATCTGACAGGAGGTGGAGCTCAGGTGGCAATGCTAGCTCCTTGCTCACCTCCTGCTGTGACCAGGCCATGGACCAATGCAGACCTGTGGAGCCCTGCTTTAGAGCATTACTTTCAACAGCAAATCAGAAACATTTAAAATGTCCAATAATTGGAACTGACTAAAGAAATTATAGCACACAGTAAAGTCACATAATAAAGTATTTTGTAACACTAACAATAATATAGAAGTTGTAAAATGTTTAAGATAGTTTACATGAGAAAAGAACCGTTCATTTTGATTTTACGTTTATAAAAATACATTTAAAGTCAGGTTGAAAGAAAAATATACCAACTAGAAGAACAGACATAAAAATATCCTTCCACATGATACAAGACACAGACTTGTTCCTTCCTGTCTTTGGATACTGTAAATGTGAGGATATGATGTCTGGAGCTAATGGAGTCCTCTTTTAACTATAAAGTCAATTATTACTATAATTCTGAGAATGACGGAGCAGCAAGATGAAATGCACTTCATAACATTCTTGAACTTTGGAACTAATCTTGAACTTTCCATGTCTGATCTTCTCAACATATGGAATAATAAATTTCTTAATATTAAAAAATAATCCCCCACAATACCAAATACAGCCAGTTAACGTTAAGGATTATGAATATACTTTTAAAGTATATAGTTAGGACACTCTAAATTCATCTAAGTTATTTTTTAAATGGAATAATGAAAATGGCTAAATGTTTATTTTAATATCAACCAAAAGATATTTAATCCCAGTGGAAATGAATATGGGATTTCAGTTTCATCTACAGGTAACTTTAGATGGATACCTATAGCAATTTTTAAAAGTACTTTGCCCAAGAGTTTCCTCTCAGAGCAGGTCTAGATGTGTAGTGACCTGAGAATCAACTTACCCTCAGTTTTCTTTGGGTCATGGCCGTTTCTAGGGCAATTTCTCTTAATGGATCCCTGGTGATGTCAAGCATGGACGCTTTGATTGTGTCTCCCGGATATAGGCTCAACCGAGACTGCCTAAGGGCCATTTTGGCTTGCAGCTGCATCAGTTCTTCTTCTTGCCGTTTTAGCATGATCTCCTGATTAATTAAGTTGCCTTCAAAGGGTGTTTCATATTGTCTGCTATATAGAAAAGAGGAGACAGGTGAGGACTGGGAGGAAAACAATTGTTTTAAGGCTAATCAAGCAAACTTCATTTTAAGTAAGGTTGCAAGAGCTTAAACAAATTTTATTTTCCCATCTAAGAAGAATCTTTGCATTACACAGTATAGTATGAAGAAATATATAGGCCGGGCGTGGTGGCTCATGCCTGTAATCCCAGCACTTTGGGAGGTGAGGTGGGTGGATCACTTCAGTCCAGGAGTTCAAGACCAGCCTGGGCAACATGGTGAAACCCTGTCTCTACAAAAAAATACAAAAAATTCGCTGGCCAGGGTGGCACACACCCGTAGTCCTGGCTACTCAGGAGGCTGAGGCGTAGAATTGATTGAGCCTGGGGGTGAGGGGGTTGAGACTGCAGTGAGCTGGGATGGTACTACTGCACTCCACCCTGGGTGACAGAAGAAAGGAGAGGAGAGGAGACTGAGAGGGGGAGGGGAAGGAGGAGAGGGAGGAGGAAGGGGGGATGGGAGAGGGGGAAGGGGGAAAGGGAAGGAAATATGTATTTGATCTTTGTCCCCAGTTCTTGACAAAGAGCTCCTGAAACCCTTGAAGTCTCTTGGGTGTTAGGAGCCTCTTGTTCTAGTAATGAAACTCTGATCATACTACCTATATAAAACAGAATTTAGACATTACTCCCTGCTCTCCCTATCTGCTTAAGTAGCTTCATCTTTCTTCAAGGCACCATCATTATATGGCAGTATTATTATTTACTTGCTTTTTCATAGTTATTGGCTATCTCTCATTTCCCTCAAGGGACTTTCTGTGTTGTTCACAACTCTATCTCCAGTATCTAAAAGCACCTACTACATGGCAGGTGCTCAATGATTACTTGTAAAGTCAATAACTGAATGTAATTTTATGGCTCACTCTCACTTAAGGGGAGGGTCAAAGATAATAATAAGACCTTGAATGCACACATTTACACTCAAACCTGTTATTTTCATAAAATATTACAGTCTTCTAGCTAAAATTATTTTACATCAGAGCTACTAAAAGGTAGCAAAGATAATTATCACTGTTGTCTCTCCAAATATGATATCTAACCCAAACTTCTATAAAAACTGAAAAGTTTGAGACAAAAATCAAAAACAAAAGCAACTCTGTTTGGAGTTAGAAACAAAGGTTACCTCAACAAGCAGAGAGGCATAGAGGCAGTGGGAATGTACTATGGATAAACTTACTTCAAAAGCTAATATATAAAAAGGCTTAGAAATTCTCTTTGGAAACCACTTTGAATGCCCTTTTTGGTCACTGAAAGACACTTTTGATAGCTCAGAATAAAAAAATTACTCATTCTGCTGCATCTGACTCATAATTTCCTGTTAATCTCCCCCCACCCCACTATGATACAAATCAATAGCACTCTCTGGATCTGTTTTGCCATTTTATTCCAGCTAAAGGGAATGGAAACTTTTGTAAAGAAGCATGCAACATGTACAAATACAGCACTATTTATAGATTTTACAAATGTGTGACCTAAAGAAGAAAACAGGACTCCTGACTATGTACCAGTATGTTAAGGATATTATCAGAGTGTATTCTGCAAGTGAATAGGAATTTGGACAGTATTTTAAGCTAACGTGTATTTAAGTGGGTAGAAAAAAGATGGAACTAGTAAAAAGAAAGAGTTTAGCAACGTAACATTAGATAATACATACATACAGCTAACAATCTATTTCCTGAAATATTTTTCTTAAAATATTTCCTAAACCTACATCTGACTCAGATGCTATGAACACCACATGGGCTTTTTCTCCCCATAAAGTATGAAAAAAAAATACAGTTTACCCCTTAAACATAGATTTGACAAATACGGTTGCCTTAATGTTTCCTTAAATAAAATATGGAAACAATCAAAATTAAGATTCTCTCATAACCTTGACACTTTTGAGGTTCCTTATCAAGAAAATTAACATAAGGCTCCCAAAATGATTTAATTTTACTTCAATGAGTATGTTTTAAAATTTAAAAATCCAAACCAAATTGGCTGTAAATCAATTGTTTACACATATCCCAATGCTTCTTCAGGTGTTATCTCTATTTCTATTGTTTATAGTAAAAGCAAGAGTTTTCAATTGGCTAAAGTGGGCATAATAGTAACTATTCATAGGTTCCAAATTATGCATAGAGAAAAGTCACTTCTAAAACACATTCTCCCTCAATTCAACACTGAGCTTTGTGCAATTCAATATTGGTTTCTTATTGTTATTCCTACATGCTTTTGCTTCATTAGAAAAACAGAGTAAACAGACAACCTACAAAATGGGAGAAAACATTTGCAAACTATGCATCTGACAAAGGTCTAATAGCCAGCATCTATAGAGAACTTAAATTTACAAAAGAAAAACAAACAACTCCATTAAAAAGTGGGCAAAGCATATGAAAAGACACCCTCAAAATACATGCAGCCTACAAGCACTGAAAAAAGCTTCATATCACTGATCATTACAGAAATGCAAATCAGAACCACAATGAGATACCATCTCACACCAGTCAGAATGGCTATTATTAAAAAGTCAAAAAATAATATATGCTGGTGAGGTTGCAGAGAAAAGGGAACACTTACACAGTGTTGGGAGTGTAAATTAGTTCAACCATTGTGGAAAACGATATGGAGATACCTCAAAGAGCTCAAAGCAGAATGACCATTAGACTCAGCAATCCCATTACTGGGTATATACCCATAGGAATATAAATCATTCTACCATAAAGACACATACACACGAATGTTCACTGCAGCACTATTTACAATAGCAAAGACATGGAATCAACCTAAATGTTCTAAATGTTCATGAATGACAGATTGTATGAAGAAAATGTGGTACATATACACAGCAGAATACTATCCAGCCATGAAAAAGAATGAGATCATGTCTTTTGTGGGAACATGGATAGAGCTGGAGGCTATTATCCTTAGCAAACTAATGCGGGAACAGAAACAAATACCACATATTCTCACTTGTAAGTGGGAGCTAAATGACAAGAACTTCTGAACACAAAGAAGGAAACAACAGATACTGGGGTCTAATTGAGTGGGGAACGTGGGAGGAGGGAGAGGAACAGAAAAGATAACTGCTGGGTACTGGGCTTAATACCTACTTGACAAAATAGTATGTACACAAACCCCTGTGACATGTGTTTATATAACAAACCTTCACATGTACCCCCAAACCGAAAATAAATGTTAAAAAATAAAAAGAAAAACTGTGTAACATAAAGCATAGATCTTTGTCTCCTACCTCTTTGTCCAAAATTATCAAAATAGGGTCATCACAAGCACACAGTAATATAAAATGCTATTATGCAAATATAGATTGCTTTATGTAAATGAATACTTACCGGAGTTTTCTTCAAAGAAAAAAAATTATAGACTATTTTAAAAAGTACAAGAAACAAAAGAAACAACTTTAAATAAAAGTGGACCATTAGCCCAGGTTCAGTGGCTTCCACCTGTAATCTCAGCACTTTGGGAGGCTGAGGTGGGTGGATAACTTGAGGTCAGGAGTAGTTCAAGACCAGCCTGGCCAAGATGGTGAAACCCATCTCTACTAAAAATACAAAAGTTAGCTGGGCGTGGTGGCAGGCTCCTGCAATCCCAGCTACTTGGGAGGCTGAGGCAGGAGAATTGCTTGAACCTGGGAGGCAGAGGTTGCAGCGAGCCGAGATAGCGCCACTACATTCCATCTGGGCAACAAAGCGAGACTCCGTCTCAAAAAAAAGTGGACCATTAACTAAAGAATAATTTTAGTGTAAAGTATTTAATTACGTAGACTCTGAACTGTGAATAGTCTGTTTTAATCACATGGCTAGGGTTACCTGACCTATTAATAGTTTACAAGTGTGAAACAGTGTCTAGCAGAATTAATTAGCTAAGGGGCAAGTTTCTGTTTATTTCCAAGTGATTCTTTTCTATTTGGTGGCACCTGAATTAAACAAACTGAAATACAGAATTAGAAAGGATTCCCACATTTTAGAAGTAAATTCTGAAGCAACCTCTGGTTCTCTAATATATTACAAATTTGAAATTAATGTTTAGCATTAACTACATCTTTTGTTCACATAAGGGACCTGGGCATACACGACAAAGACACACATCACTGCTGACTTGACACCTTTCAGTTTAAACAACATAAATCAACACACAGCTATAATACCACCATCCTAAGCTGAGCACAAACATAATACTAACACCTTATAAGAAATTCACTAAGTATGTCACTATAAAAATGAACTCTAAATAGCCTAAATCAGGCTTTAAAAAAAATACCGCATAACCTCTTTTAAGCCTGGAAATAGTGAATAATTAACTTTTTACATAATAGGTTACTTAGTGGTAACCTACTCACTATTCATTCAGTAAATAAATACTCACTGAAAGCTTGCTGGCTGAGCCTATTCCAGCCTTTCAAGAGAGGTATTATTCTCTTAGAAATCAAGGTTTACTATCTTCTCACAGATTTTTAATCCCATGCCTTCAAATTCCTGTTATTTTATATTCATATTGATAATTTTAAAAATTAAGCACAACTATAAATAATTAGAGCAAATCATCATGATTTTAAAAGATTCCAATACTCTTTCATATAATTGATGAATTTCTGAGAACTTTTATAAAAACAAAGAGAGCTAAGGGAAATGAAGAGAAAAGGAAAATACAAAAAATAAAGGGAGAAGGATAATAATAAAAAAATTATACTTGATTCACGCCTGTAATCCCAGCACTTTGGGAGGCTAAGGCAGGTGGATCATTTGAGGTCAGGAGTTTGAGACCAGCCTCACCAATATGGTGAAACCCCATCTCTACTAAAAATTCAAAAACTAGCCAGGCACAGTGGCGCATACCTGTAATCCCAGCCAGTTGGGAGACTGAGGAAGGAGAATTGCTTGAACCTGGGAGAAGGAGGTTGCAGTGAGCCGAGATTGAGCCACTGCACTCCAGCTTATGTGACAGAGCAAGACTCCGTCTCAACAACAACAACAACAACAAAAATTATTTAATTCAAATAAAAAACAAACACTGGTCACTGAAACTGTATCATCACTACTTTTTCATGACATACCTTGGTCTCTGTGACTGGCTTTGACTTAAGGTTTCATCCACCTCTGGGAGACCACTGCTGGATTCAAACCTCTTTGAGGCTTCACTTCTTTTCACTAATTATGAATGAAAAAGAAATAATGGCACAGGTGATAGAAACATGAGAGTAATTTTATTTAAAACTCAAACACTTAGCAGACAGAGTTGTACAAATCAAATTCACAGAACAAAATTAATGACATAATGTTATTAAACTCTTTTGAGGTAAATCATGTTACTTTTAAAGACAATGAATTATTATCTCTGTAATGAAAAGGACTACATCATTATATGATGAAACTGCTATCTAGTTCTTATACTACTACTAAGTAACCAGCAGTTTTTTTTAATTTTGCAATTTTAGATAGTATTATTCTTTCTGACAATTTATATTAATATTTCAACACTATTGAAAATAATAATAATCGTGGTTTCTTACAAACAGTTTGCTTGTTTCAGATGCCTCCTACCTTGTCTGAAATCTGATTCAGAGGATATAACAGATGGACTTTCACTGGAGGTACTAAAAACATCACCATGGTAAGTTTTGTATCTTCGAACTGGTTCTAAAAGGATGAAAACACATAGATTAGAAAACAAACTCATTCGCTATTCCACATAAATCAAAATATTACTTTTAATCTTGTGGGACTAAAACATTTTATACATTGCTTTAAATTTACCAGTCGCTGGAGTGTATTCAAATAATGGGCTCCAATTTTTGAGTTGGTTGTGAGCATGGACTCTGGAGCCAGACTGCCTCAGTTTGAATCTCAGTTCTACCACTTTCTAGTGTGTGACCTCAGGAAAGTAATTTAACCTCCCCATGACTTTTCTTTTAATTCAGCCAGAAAGGGGGTATAATAATAGTGCACATCTCATAAGACTGTGAGAATTAACTGAATTAACATACGCAAAGCTTTTAGAGCGGATACTATGTAAGCATCATTATTACAGTTTTTGAATGTTTACTATGTGTAATTCTGTTAGATTCTATGAGGAATAGACACTCCAAAGACAAAACAATCTCAAAGAATTTGAAATGTGGAAGATAAATAACTCAATACTTAATTTGACACAGAATACTTAGTTCCACCAGAATAAGATAAGCATTTGGAAGGGGGTACTGCGTAGGTTTGTGCAAAGTGTGCACTGTACAAGGGGGCTGGGCCCAGGGGCAAGTGTGGACTAAAATCTAAATCTTACCTTCTAAGTATTTCCGAACCATCCCCTCTTCTTCAGCCCCACTGTTTGCATCGTTGAGCACTATTCATGTCACTCCTGAGCTACTACCTGTCTCCTAAATCCCCTTTCTGCAGTTTTGCTCCTTTGCATAATTCACATTACAGAAAGTAAACTTCCCAGAAATGAAAACCTGAGCTATTATATTTCTTAAAATCCTTGAAACTAGAGTCTTCAACATACAGTTTAAAAACTTCTTAGCTTGGTATTCAAAGCCTTTTATAAGCTGATCCTCAACTAGATTTATTTTATTTTTTAGAGACAGGGTCTCACTTTGTTGCCTAGGCTGGAGTGCAGTGGTACAATCTAGCAAGTACCTGGTACATAGCAAGCACAAAATTAATATTTTCTGAGTGAATAAATGTATATAAGTGGTACATAAAGGTCGCCGGTGATTTTTAGGAGAACTATTTTCATTGCATGAATAGGTCAGAGGCCAAATCAGAGAGAGTTAAAGAAGAACTAGATGGTAAGAATTTGAGAAAATGAGTACACAGTATTCTTTCAAGAATTTTTGAGGATTTGGGAAATAAAAAAAGATTTAAAAAAATAGAGAGGTTTTTTTTTTTTTTGTACAGAGGAATGAATGAATGTGCTTGATTTCAGGTGGTGGATAATAGGCCCGTTGAGTGGAAGAGACTGAAGTTGCAAATGGTAGTGGGAAAAACTGATAAAAAATGTGTTGAAGAAAACAGGAGATGGAAAAAAGAACACATGTGGGATGAGTAGACTGGCAAGGAGGAAAAATCTTTCCTTCTTAAAAGAAGTAACTAACAGACAAGGGAAAAGGTGAAAATACAGAGGCAATCCCAGGATATTCATGTCAGAAAGTTGCCTGGAAATAAAAAGTCAATCACCTCTTGGGAGCCTGTTTGGCTGAAGCTTGAGAAGATTAAAGAAATTCTGCTGTGAACAATGTTGATGAAAGTCAGCAAAACGTACATGAAAGCTTTCATGTAGCCATGAAGATGTAGGATAGGCTAGAATACCTAAGTTTTAGTGGAACCAATCAGAATTTTCTTGTGTCTTTTTTTTTTTTGACACTGTAGAAAAGAGACCCTGGGAAGTAGCTAAAACTGGGGAGTGACACGAAGTGCACAGCAGTAGAGAATCAAGGTTGGTGTGGAATTGTTTTTTGCTAGTGTGCAAACCTGAGGACAGTCTTCATTCACATGATGAAATTATTCCTTATGTTAGAAGATGTTTAATAGACATTCTTAACAGAAAAAAAAAGAAAAAATGAAATAGTTAAATGGTACCATAGAAACCAGGTTTGTGGAACCAGAATAGGGATGATGAACTGGAAATTGAGAGGTCATGCCCCAGAAAGGATAAGTCATGTTGAGACAAAGCTTTAAATAAATGCGAGAAGAAGTGTAGATGACTGGCCACAGACCCCATGGAGAGAAAGTTCTATACTGCTTCTAGGATAATGTTTACTTGGAGAACTAGGAATAATATTGCATACTTGAC
Source organism: Colobus angolensis palliatus (assembly GCF_000951035.1). Classification (NCBI taxonomy): domain Eukaryota; kingdom Metazoa; phylum Chordata; class Mammalia; order Primates; family Cercopithecidae; genus Colobus; species Colobus angolensis. The sequence continues at coordinate 1,723,396 of NW_012116577.1, read as the reverse complement.
TTTGTCTGGCTTTGGGTATGGTGAACAGAAATATCAATAATACAACAATTGAGTTTTAAAACTGAAAAACCAAGGTATTTACCAGTTCTTTTTTTCCTAAATGATTGCATCCTATCACAGGAAAGTCTTATGGTAAACTAAACAATTTAAAATAATTCTCTGGTTTACTATGAATGTAATCTGAAAGGACTATAGAAGATGGAAAACAACAATTTTATTTAATACTAATTTAAATTGAATGAATATGGTACATTATATACAAGTTATATTTTTACTTAGGAAGAACTGCTATTTTCAAGGAACAACAAAGTACATTTGTTTTATTGTTACAGAATCCTCATGCTAAATTTTTAAGGAAATTTTCCAAAAAAACTTAACCAAACTGCAAACCTGGAATTGCAACACACAGGACAGTAAGACCAATAAGGCCATGGATAAGAACCAAACCTAAACAGACAGTATGGTTTTAATATCTTACAGAGAAAAGTAGAAGTCACAGTAAACCTATTCAATAAACTGAGTAAATAACTTTTAGTCAATTGGATGTTATGCCTTGTTACAATTTCACACCCCATATTAAGTAATAAACGAATTTATTGTTTCACAACTGTTTTTGCAAAATGGCTGTAACATCATAAATAAATTTTAATCTGAATTTCCATTCTTTGGTGGTACTTTATAATTGTTCTCATATTGTTTCACATATCCATATTTCCTCACCCTTACTACTACCCTATGTTTTATTTTATTTTTTCTTCAGTTTACTCTGACACTACTAATAAACTTTTTTCAATCTCTGGGTTCCTTCTGTAAAACAAATAAACGCAACTTTGACTAACCATTCTTAAAAACATAATAAATCATTTTCCCTTGATGAACTATTGGTCTGTAAATGTTTTCAGTAATATACCTTCGGGGAGGAGGTTATTACCTTATGATACGTTACTGTTTTATAATAATAGGGCACTGGTACTCCAAAATACAAATGGGATAACTTGCTTTGCCTATTAGGGGTAGAAAGACTTTTTTCTTTTTCTTCCAATACTGAGGTAGGAGTGGGTGTATCTATGTCAACTGAAGTAGTAAGAATCTTTTTTGTGAGCTTCTTATGTTCTGAAGTGTGTCTTGGAAAATTTCCGAATAATAAATTTAACGTTTCAGGTGTTGTTATAAAATTACATATTCTTTACCAAGAGAATCTTGCAGTGATATATATGGAGAGGCACATTTTCCATGTTTACAGGTCATCTGAGCAGAAACATTTCTTGGTTCTCTGAGATGACCTGCAAATAAAGATATCTAGTAGGCACTAACCAGATAGAAGTGGTTTTCTTCCTCTGTTCTGGTCTGCTGAGGAGAGGTAATATCTAATTGTCAATGAGGTATGCTAACATTATTAACTATTTTTCTTTTTAGAGGATTCAGACACACAAACATGTTTTCTATTTTTGAGTGTATAATTCCAGCACTTTAGATTTGGTACAGATCCCAGGAATGTGGTATTAATCGGGTGATTTTCAAAAAATTGTGTATGTGGAAACTTCCAAACAGACACAAAAATAAAGAGTATGATGAATCTTCATGTACCCATTTCCCAGTACCAACAAAACCTGGCTGGTAGTTAAACTAGAAAGTATCAGGTTATTATTATTATTTTTTAAACAAAAAGGATGCTTCTACATACTTACAGAATATTACAAAGTTTTCTTTTTCATTTTTTTGACACGGAGTCTCGCTCTGTCACCCAGGCTGGAGTGCAGTGGCCCGATCTCCGCTCACTGCAAGCTCCGCCCCTCGGGTTCATGCCATTCTCCTGCCTCAGCCTCCCGAATAGCTGGGACTACAGGCACCTGCCACCACGCCCGGCTAATTTTTTTTTGTAATTTTAGTAGACACGGGGTTTCACCATGTTTGCCAGGATGGTCTTGATCTCCTGGCCTCATGATCTGCCCGCCTTGGCCTCCCAAAGTGCTAGGATTACAGATGTAAGCCACCGCACCTGGCCAGAATATTACAAAGTTTTCTGAATGCCAAAATTCTTGAATCATGTGCAATGGACCTATTAGAATAACCAATACACATTTTATAAAATGCACATGTAGCCACCTTCATTGCAATGTTATAACTGTAATGGCAAAATTTTAAGCTTTCACCATTACAGTTGTCAAATTGAATTTATTTGCCTTTAGTGGGGTTGAAAATTAGTCTCAATATCTAATTTGTTGGTTTGCAAATTTCTTTTCTCAGCTAGTAAATATCTAAATGAAGCCTACAATGTAAAAATTAGTGTACTAGGGTCCATTCAGAATCATAATTTTTCCTTATTTTACTAGACAATTTCCTTCTTTTTGACTTCCTATGAGTACTTAGTTTTCAGTTACAAAAAATGAAGTTTCAGCAAAAAATCACAGTGTTAGAAATATTAATGAGAAGAAAAGAGCAAATGGGAGGGTAAAATCAGCCTAGGCTTTATGTCACCAAATGTGATGTCCCCAAAAAAGAAGTACCAAATAGGGTGTGTGTAAATAAATGTACACAAACACATAAAACTTATATCAATATATTCTCTCCAAAACCATTTAGTAGAATAGTCAAGGAAGAATGAAAAGAATAAGGACTAATGAAGAATGGTTTAAAGAATTAAGATTTGGGCCATCATGTTTGGTTATGCCTGTAATCCCAGCACTTTGGCAGGCTGAGGCAGGTGGACTGATCGAGCCCAGGAGTTTGAGACCAGCCTGGGCAACGTAGTGAAACCCCATAGTGAAACTCTAAAAACAAAACAAAAACAAAAACAAAAACAAAAACAAAAAAAAGCAACCAGGCATGGTGGCACATGTTTGTAGCCCTAGCTACTTGGGAGGCTGAGGCAAGAAAATTGCTTGAGCCCAGGAGGCAGAGGTTGTAGTGAGGTAAGACGATGCCACCGCACTCTAGCCTAGGAAACAGAGCGAGGACCCTGTCTCAAGAAAAAACAGAAAACAAATAATTGAGATTTGGACAGCAGTCTAGTTATACAGATTCTATAATCACATATACTCTGAAATTAGAAGATATCCTTTCATCTCTAGCACTACTTTACCATAATTAAAAGTATACTTTTTGTCAGAATATGAGGTATAAAAACCTAACAAATATTTTATTAGCCTTTATCTGTAATCTTGTCCTCTGAACAAAATTCACAGTGACTATATTATATTGATGCCATTTATACAGCAACAATGAAAAGCAGTTTTTCAACAGGCAAGTGTGTTTTGCCATAAATTCTTGACAACTAAGAGTGTCAATTTCTGCCACCACTTAACACAATTAGCACTTTTATCATACAAAGTTGTGGCATGTGATCATGTACACTAGAGTTTAAATGTTTAGGACATCAGACTTGGATTATGAAGATCTGCATAATATTCTGGGATTATATAAAGCTATTTCAAATGAAACATTAAAGTCTACAATTTTCACATTAAAATGATTCTAAGCCAGCAAAAAAAACTGTAATCTAGAAACACCATTTACAAGTGATACATATTCAAGCTCAGACAAGTAATATGCAGAAAGTGAGACTCAGCCAATTGCAACAAGAATTAAATAACCACTTTTACCCTGATATTTCTTTACCTTTAATACATGATCCTAATTACAGATACAACTTTCAAAGAGAAATAAAATGACTGCTTTTGTAGTGCAGAACTATAAAACATTTTTTAAAATTCCACATTTTTAAGGATATGGGTCCTAACAAAATATTTCAATTTTCAAACAAAGCAAAAAACACAGTAATAATATTATGTACTCATACATTAAGTGTTATTTTCTATGCTTCCTTTATGGGAAAATAATTTCGGGAGATTAGCGACTGTCTTTTTTATGTGTTTACTAGTCTACTGTATTCCATATTACACCACACTGCAATGAATACAATATGTTCTAAATCCCTTGAGAGCTAGACATAATGAATAAAATTTTTAACCTGGGTGAACAAAGCTCATACAAGTGTGAATGTATGTAAGGAAGGAAAGATGTATGGAGAAATGCTCTGTAAACTGTTAGTCACTCCATAGACCTAAAATATATGCAGAGTAGGGATATCAAAAAGAATGAACAGTTTCCACTTCCTTCTCTAGGGGTCTTGTGTGATACAGTAGCCACATAGCTGGGCTGTGATGTGGGCTAGGCTCACTGTATCATTCTTCCAGAATCTTCAAGGATTCACTGTGACTTCATTGTCCTTTTCAAAACTTTCAAAGAGTACAGAGTTCAACAGGAAATCAATTACATTCTCTGTTGGTTGTTCAGGTTATATGTGAAAAGTATGTGAGTTTACTCTTAGAGTTGGACAAAACAGAGGAAGAGGAGGTATGATTTCTTCTCACTATATGTATAACTTGCCAGAGAATATTGTTGTAACCCATTATCTGAAATAGCACCACTGCATATATTAAAATTCTTTAATAGCCACAATGTAATACTCTGTTTATATTAACACTTACTGAGTACCTATTATATGTCAGGTGTAGTGGCAGATGCTAAGGATACAGCTATGAATTAAACCAGGCCAAATTTTCGAGGTCTGTAGGAGGAAAGACAAGCTCCTGAAAGAAAAACAGCCCATCATCATCCTAAACTAGGAAGGTGAGGGAAAGATTCCTGAAACATCAATGTCCGAAAGCTTTGAGTCTTAAGGCAGATTGCTGTGTGAATAAAGGCAAGGAAATATAAAATGGTCTATAAATAGGTAGGTAGGTAAGTAGGTAGGTAGATCAATCAATCAATCAATCATCCATCCATCCACACACGTGTGTGTTTGTGTGTGTGTGTGTGTGTGTATTTCTTTTCTCTACATACACACAAATTCAGAGCTGGGGAGTCAAGGAGGGAGGAAAAGAGGGTGAAAGAGTAAGAAGGAAGGGAGTGGGGAGGAGAGAAAGAAAAAGGGAGGGAGGGAGAGACAGAGAAAGGGAGAGAATGATAGTGTGAGGCGTGATACGGGAAATGCTAAAAGATGAGATGAGAGATATAATCATGGGGAACCTTAAGTATGATGATCCAAGGAGCTAGAATTTTATCCTGTTCAGGTGATGGAACATTGGTAAATGGCTGACAGCAGAGAATAAACGTATTCAAACTTGCATGGCAGAGAGACAAATGGAGAGACAAGGGGACTGCGATGAAATGAGGAAACACTTAAGTTTAAAATTGCTGGGTCTTAAAAAATGTGATGATGTTCATTGTTAGTAAGATCAATTTTCAATCTTTCTTAAGATATATCAGTCCGTCCTTAGAGTGCATGTCAAAGCCAAACTGGGTCTATGTGAACCATGCTATGGGTAGATTTAAATTAGGTCTCTCATTTCCAATAAAGGAGCATATTATTTCTGTGAACTCTGATCTCACGTTATCATGAATACAGACACTGGAAAGTCTGTATTGGTTTGACCTTCAATTTTCCCTAGTATTTAAAAATGTAATTTTATTTTTCCACTTGGATAATCCAAAAGAAGAGAAGTAAATATATATTCTCAGTTGTATTCTTATACTAAATAATGATTTATTGCTCACCTTCTCCCAAATGGTTCTAAAACTGGTCTTTTCTCAACTGATTGTTGGTATTTTACACTGACCTAATGTCATATGGGAATAGACTAAAGATGCACTGTCCAATATGGTGACTACTAGCCACATGTAACTATGTAAGTTTAAATAAAATATTCAGTTCCTCAGTTGTACTACCTACATTGCAAGTGCTCCATAGTCACACGTAGCTAGGAGCTACTGAGTTGGACTGTGCAAATATAGAATATTTCCTCCATTAAAGAAATTCTGTTGGACCATACTGGTCTAAATTACAAATCTCTTTAAAATCCAGCCATGGAAACACAGTAGACACTTCTTTTCTTTCTGAGACATTGATTCTATCTACATTATAATTCAGAGACACTAAATATATTTGTGTCTCATTTATAATCTAATACTTAAGTTTTCTTAATCTAGTAATTAAGTCATTAATGCCTGAAATACATATGATATTTGACCAATATGACAGAAAATCCCTGCTTCTCATTTACTTCTGTGGAACTGATATAAATCAAATAGAAACTGAATATTAAAATTATTTATTTTAGCTTATGGAGTAACTTAAATAATAACTCAATCATTTTTTTCTTGCTATTCAAAGGGAAATACAGTAAAGAAATAAAAATTAAAATAGTTCATCCTTACTAGTTTTGGAATTTAAAAAAGAAAAATAAGTTTTGGAAAAATACATAACTCTCCATGAAATTATAAATACTAAAAGTACCACATATAATACTTGAACTCACACACTTATAAATTCATCCCTTTGCTTTTGTTAAGTGTAATCACAAGAATGTAAACTTTTAAATTCAGTCTTCTCAAATGAAACATTAAGGTTCCTCAAATGAGAATGGGTTCCCATACTTGAGTGTTTACATATTCTAGTTGCACAACACAGAGTCTAAGCTGTGTTCACAGGGCAGTCACAAGATAGCAAAACTAGGCTAGGACCAGAGATCACACTACTACAAGGAAGAAAACAATATTTCATTTTGATGTGAACTAGGTTGATTAACAACCCATTAAACAAATAACACTTAACCATAACCACTTTTGTAGAAATTAGTTGTATCTGTTCTTCATACTTTCCTTTCTAGTATTGTGCAGAATGCAGAGGAGTTGCAACTGTTGGAAGCCAAATGCTATTCATGATCCCCACCCAGGGTGTGGGAGTACTGCTCATACTACACTCACAGTACTGGTTCCAAGTCAATCTCTCATAATCGGGAATCTACTGCCAACCCACAGAGCAATGAATAGGGCGTGTATGGTAATCACATTACAAGAAAGAGAGAAAGAGACATTTGTCAGATACTCCTATTAAAAAACAAATAACTACGCAGATCTTGAGATGGAGTTGAAGAGGTAGAAAATAAAATACTAAGAAAAAAGAAGAGAATTAGATAGTCCTGTGCTGAGGTGAAAAAAAGTAGAATTAAAAGAATGAAGCAAAAAAAGAGCAACATCAAATTTTAAAACTAGTTTTCACAAGAGAAAACTAAGTTATGTTTCTTCCTGCCCCTTTCCTACTGCTTTACATATGTGGAGAACTATCTGAAAAGTTGTTAACTTAATAATCACAGTAATAATCTTCTATTTATATGTTTTCAATTTCAACTACAATTTCTTTCTTGAGATCTTTGTTCCTATCTCATTTTGTTCCCAAAGAAATCAGACCACTCAATGTCAATCACTGCTTTTTGATAATTTATGGTCTATCTGGTCAGTCATAGGATTAGCTGTCTTAAAGATCCGACCATAGTAGAATCCCACCAAAATACTATCTACTACAATAGATGACATAATGGAGTTTCAGCTTAACTCCTGCACTGTATGGTTTAATGAAGAACCAAAAGTGCCTCATTTTTAGCCTTTCTTTCATAACACTATCTTGTTTTGCTGTATTAAAAAGTATATAATTTTGTTAAGGAGAGACTTAAGGGACTTGGTAGGCAGTTAGTTGAATGTCCAGTGTCCCAGGCAGTAACAACATCTCTTCAATCATGTATCTGACATGTATCTGGTCTCTTCTCTAAATGAGGACAGCAGAGTGGAAGAATCCTATAATTGGCCTCTAGAGACTTGGATTCAAAATACAGCTCTGTTATGAATTACGAATTATGTATCTCCTTTGGCAAACTAGTCTACTTCTCTGGACCTCTGAAAATGAGATGTTTGGTTTAAATGGTATCCAGATTCCTTCCACTTTGAAATTCCATGATTTGAAGGTCTGGTGTCCCCTATGCTAGTTAGCTGGTTGATGTTGTTAGCTGAGGAAATGCTGAGGAGGTTATTTGGGTAAAGGATCCTTTGAAGAGAATGGGGCATGGGTTAAGGAAAAAGCTATGTATCAGAGGTTGCAGGACAAAACTTTCTTATTAACTCAATAACCCTCCTTGCACACCCAAAGAAAAAGATTAAAATTTAGCAATTTTGTTTCTTCCAATTATTATATCAGCTCAATGAATGTGGGAATACATTTTTTTTTTTTAAGTCACATGTAGTGTGAAATATTTAAGACTGATATTCTGAAAATCCATGATGAAAATCTACAATCTCTGAAATAATAAAATTCTATCATTAACTCATTATGTGATCTTGGGTATGTTATTAAATCTCCACAAGCCCAAGGATATGTTTGGATAACATGTGCTCTAAGACCTCTTCTAATTCTATAATTACTGAAACCCATTAGCAACTGCCAAATTTAAAGATCACAAAAATTGTAGAAAACATTTAACTTTTAAAACATAAATATTTTAAGAAAGAAATGTGTACAATAAAATGTGTACATTAATGATATTTACAGTTCTGCTTGATTTATCACATATAAAAGGGATCTGTGAAGCCTGTCTCTCATGAGAATTAAATGAGAAAAATGGGATTTATATGATTTTCTATTTTTTTTTTGTATAGTAGCTAAAATCTTTCTATTACCAATCTGCACGTTTGCTTGCATATCTTTGTTTTTTTTTTTTCTTTTTCTGAGATGGAGTCTTGCTCTGTCACCCAGGCTGCAGTGCAATGGCACAATCTCGGCTCACTGCAACCTCCACCTCCTGGGTTCAAGTGATTCTCCTGCCTCAGCCTCCTGAGTAGCTGGGACTACAGGCATGTACCACCACACCTGGCTAATTTTTGTATTTTTAGTAGAGACGGGGTTTCACCGTGTTAGCCAGGATGGTCTTGATCTCCTGACCTGTGATCCGCCCGCCTTGGTCTCCCAAAGTGTTGGGATTACAGGCGTGAGCCACCGCGCCTGGCCTTGTTTGCAACATAAATTACCTCACCTTTAGAAAAAGCACAGCATAAGACCAGCAGGTTACTCAACTAAATAACAAGTAAGAATTAGTGCTTTTGAATTCTAAACCTCTAACGTTCCTTTTGATTAATGCTTATAGTCTAAAGCAAATATAATTTATTGCTGCTTTCAAGTTACTATATAATAATGGAGATTTAAGGTAGTGTATTTCCATAATAATCCAACGTTTTTAGGTGTTTGTTTAACTGGGTTGTAAAATATCCTCTGGGGGAATAATGGGTAGGTTCTTCATGAGAGCAAATGCTTTTGAAAACCCTGGTTAAAAAGATTTCAGGATTGTCCTATATCAAACAATTCAAAGCACTTTTTTTTTTAAAAAAAGCTTTTCTTTTGTTTGTGTATCCTATAACAAATACAAAATTTCTAAATCTGAAAATTATGTATCAAATACGTAATTACCTTTTGAACAAATAAGACTCTACAAGAATTATGTATCATCTTTGCAGATATAAAAGTATATGTAGAAATAAGATGGTCTGAGTTTCCTTAACACTTACACACATGTGCATACACATGATCTGAGAAGATAATAGAATCATATGGTACAATAGTCTAATATATTTTGTTATTGGTAATGAAAAATAAATGAAATATATTACATAGACTATTATGGTATAATTTAACAGATTAAATATGTTTCCATTAATGTTTGATGTTTTTCTTGTTTAACTCTCAAAGCAAGGTTCAAGTGTAAAAAAAAAAATCTCAAGCTTTGCTAATTCACATTACTACTAATTTACCAAATATTAAGACAAGGAATGTTCTGAAACTTAGATCACACAGAAAAAAATTAGAAATTATAATAATTATTTTTATTTGAGACAGAGTTTTGCTCTTGTTGCCCAGGCTGTAGTGCAATGGTGTGATCTCGGCTCACCGCAACCTCTGCCTCCTGGGTTCAAGTGATTCTCCTGCCTCAGCCTCCCAAGTAGCTGGGATTACAGGCATGTGCCACCATGCCTGGCTAATTTCTGTATTTTTTTTTTGTAGAGACGGGGTTTCTCCATGTTTTGAGGCTGGTTTTGAACTCCTGACCTCAGGTGATCTGCTTGCCTCAGCCTGCCAAAGTGCTGGGATTACAGGCATGAGCCACTGCGCCTGGCCAATTTTATTATTACTATCATTAGAGACAGGGTCTCGTTTTGTTGACCTGTCTGGAGTGCAGTGGCATGATGACACAACACTGCAGCTTCAAACTTCTCGGCTCAAGTGATCCTCCCACCTCAGCCTCCCGAGTAGCTGGAACTACAGGTCTGCAGCACCACACCTGGATAATTTAAAAATTTTTTTGTAGATATGAGGTCTTGCTATGTTGCCCAGACTGGTCTTAAACTTCTGACTTCAAGCAGTTCTCCCACCTTGACCTCCAAAAGTGCTAGGATTACAGGTGTGACCCACCATGCCTGGCCTATAATTTCATTTTTAATATTCACATTAAAAAAAAGATACTACTTAGCCTTTCAAATGTTAGAAATATTCATCTAGATTGGTACATACCTTCATTATTTCTATTTCAAAACTATAACGGTTTTATTTATTTGAATCATTGAAGGGGTTTTTTTTCCACAATGGACAAGATTTCTTTATATAATTGTTTCCATGATGACATGTTCGACAGAAGTTCAGACTAAATTAATGTTCATATACTAGCTGTTGTACAACATAAAAAAGGAGACTTTTCTTTTAAACCATAGAAAGTGCCTAATCTCTTTGCTATCACAATTCCAAAAGTTGTGAAGTGGTGTATAACACACATTTCTAAAATTTTACTTCCTATCTTTTAAAGTTTTTGATCAAGATTATATGTAACCATCTCATAAAGTTGGCTAATGTTTTTGAAAAATTCATGTTATATAGGAACTCATATAAATTAAATATTCAATAATTTCCTCCATTAATTTCAAACTCTTTACTAATTTTCAATTCCTGAAATTGAAAAAAAAAAATGCAAAGCTTCTTTTACTTGAAGCAAAGCAAAACTCAGAAAGTATGTTCTATGCTATGCTTAAAACTTAAGTAACAGGGCAAGAGACCTTTAGAGTACTTTAAAGGAGATATATGAATAAAAAAATTACACTAGAACAATGACCTTAAAAATAAATATGACCCTTAATTATGTCATTCTTTTCTTTGAACTAGAAAGCATCTTAAAGTTGTCTTTAATCAGCTATGTCCTAGGATTTGTCTAGGAAGCAAGGGCAGTTATAAAACTCGAATCTTAAAAAATGTACAGAATTAGATTAAAAATTATCTCTTCTTTTCTCTTGCTTATATTCATACTAAAAATAGCCTCTATCTATATGTCACAACTATTTATACTGAAAATAGCCTCTATCCATATGTCTTGGACATAATTTTACTCCAATCAACATATTGAGTTTTGTGTGTGAAATCAAGTATTTTTGAAACAGAGTTTTCCCCTAGAATAAGAATTTACCATTTATAAAGTTATTTTATATTACTCACACTAATAATGTAATATTAATCACTTTACATTCATTACCTAATTAACCTGCTTTGAGAAGCCCATTTTATAGATGGGGTAATTTAGACTTGGAGTGATGAAGCCCAAGTAAACACCACATCGTTACCAATGGAGGAACTAATTCAAACCTAGGCTGACTCTGTAAACCTAAAATGTACTATGATTCAAAAGGTATGGATTCAAAACTTTATTCCAGTCAAAGTAAATTATAATCTTCTACAGTTGCACCCCAAAATTTGCAATTTGAAGCTGGTGGTTTGAGAAGCAATGCACCTTAACCATGCTTTTCAGGTTCTCTAGCACTGCTGACTTTGATGAACTGCTTTCTATTTCCACAAACCAGTTATTTACTGAAGCTTCCCATGAGATAGTGCATGGTAGATGGTATGGTGGAGAATTTAAGCAAAAAGAAGTAGAAAATATGCCTCCTGCCTTTGAGAAGCTTACAATCTAAAAATATGCTACCCCAAATATTGAGAGACTATAACATGACTGGGCATGTTTATCAGGGATGACTTTGTGGAAGCAGAGTACTTCAATTAGGGTTTTGATGGAAGGGAGAACAGAAATTGACAGAGAAGTACGAGATTAACCAGGGTACAAATGTTTGGCAGTGAAAATAAGACTTGTGGAATAATTTAATAACCCTTCTTTATTTTGAAAAAACATTTAAAATTCTTCAATTCTCTCTCAAACATGCACAAAATTACTAACCTTCTACATTCATGGCTTCTCTCAGAACCTGAAGTTTCTTTTGTCTCTCTCGGATTCGGTCCAAAGCACTTGATATTGCTGAGGAGGTGGGCAATTCTTGAGTATGATATATTGGATCCATTTTCTGAGGGCCAAAGATATCCAAGGCTATACTTCCATCTGAGTATCTTGCCTCCTTTTTTCTAGGAGTGGTTGAAGTCCGCACTGTTACTGCCTCAGGGTGACAACGACGATATGAGGCAGTCTCTCCTGAAGAGAAGTCTCTGTCAGCTGTACAAAGCAAGTCCATGGATGAAGCCCAGATCTTCTTCTTAGAAAGTACATCAGCGCCAGGGATGGGTTTTTTTTCTGGGCCACTAGTTTTGAACTGGTAAGTGGAGCGTGTATTTTCAGAATCTTCATGTCCAGAATTATCTGATAAAATGTCCTTGAAATAATCCTCCTCATCTTGTGTATCTCTGATGGACAGAAATCCCATAGATTTACTAAGCCCTTTGTTAAGAAAGGTCTGATGAGAGAGTGGAGCCTTTTGTATGTCTAGTACATCAGAAGTAGAGCTTCTCCCTGGAATGATAAGAATCTATCATGTATGCACAGAATTTTTAGAAAATAAATGGAAATGTAATCCACTATTGACAATGAAAGTGGTGGCAATTTCTTAAATGTTCCAAATGGAAGATCTGAGGTGAAATGGTATGGTGGTGATGGTGATAGTGGAAGAGGAAAGAGATGCTATGCTTGCATAACTTTTCGTAGTTCATCGTGTCTTATCTAATAAAATCAATATATTGAACTGACATTTTTGAGTGGTATTATTTTCTATTCATCAAATGTGAATTATTTGGTTTTAAAAAGCAGACAACTATCCAGTTTGGAAGAATGTTCACTATCCAAGAAATGATTTGGGGCAATAATGGAATGTATAGTGAACTACTTTAACTTCTACAGGTATACCTCAAACATTATGTCATATCACTATAAAGCCTGGGTATATTCTGATCTTTTAAATAAATACATTTAAGGAAGAAACAAAGAATTCTTGCTATATTCTGGATGGAAACAGGATTGTAGCATTTGGAATTCTTAAGTATCACGATTTTATTATAATTAGATATGTTTTCAGAAAACTTTATTGTGTTTGAAATCCAAATAATTTGATTGTGTTTAAGTTATGAAAGAAACTGAATATTTCCATGGCAGACCCTCATACACTAAAAAAGTTTTTTCCTCTAGAACATAATTTACCATTATTTGCCATTTGTAATAAAGTACCAACTCTTATTCTTTAGTTCCTGAGGTAGTTAAAATCAGTAGTCATTTTACTTTTTTTTAAAGGCAGTAGTCTATAAATGTGACACACACCAAAAATGTCCATCCAGTAATTTTGTGAATCCATAGATTCAACAAAAAATCATATATATGTCCACTACTGAAAAAAGAAATGTGGGTAAATACTTTATAGTTACTAACTCAATAGCCCTCAAACACTGAAGATTTCCTGTGCTACCTTCTGTGATCTTTTTGATAATCTATCTGCTATACAATATAAAATAATGACTAAAACCTTCTTAGTAATAATAAATTGCTTGTTAATTTATTTAAAGACATCAGTTGCCTCTGTAGTGTAACAACTATAAGTTTTAATTTCCTGAACACAAATTTTACCTTAAAAAATCTTTAAAAAGTGAATTCATTTCAGAATGGCAGCAAATAATTGCTTAAGCATAAGATTAAAACATTGTGCTTTTATTGTACCTCATCTTCCCATGAATCTACTGAAGTGTAAATAAGGATAACATCTATATTTTGGGCACATCAAATAAAGAACACCAAGAAATATACCATACCACATCTAAACACAGATTGCCACAGACTCCAGCTTCTAACCTAAGATAATTTGAAAACTGATAAACATATATCTGTGTTACATTATTTTAGGGGTAAGTTATATTCTTAAACCACATTTGGAACTCATTAATTTAAAATTTTATTGAATAGAGAACAGAGATATTCTCGAAAATTGATAGAACACATTATATTTTAAAAAAAAGAATGGAAAGGATTCCAGGATCATAAACCATAGATAGATGAACTCAACCATCTGCCTTATTCTGCTACCTTGACTACCAAACAAGCAGTTAAAACTTGGAAAAACATCAAACAAGTGGGTATGTGGCAACACCATAAATTCATACTCAATCACTTTGTACACGCAACACCACGTGTTAATAGTAAGTCTGTTTACTTTCCACAATGACTGTTTCACTTTTCCTCATTCTTCACATTTTCTACCTTAACTCCCTACTCTTTTAGCTGATGCTGTTGTCATAAATCCAAGAAAACCAGAGCTGTTGGAGGAGGGCTTTCTCATCTTTCCACGAGTAATTCTATACTACCTATGTCTACTCTTTTTTTTTTGAGTCTTGCTCTGTCACCCAGGCTCGAGTGCAGTGGCGCGATCTCGACTCACTGCAAGCTCCACCTCCCAGGTTCAGGCCATTCTCCCGCTCAGCCTCCCGAGTAGCTGGGGCTACAGGCACCCGCCGCCGTGTTAATTTTGTTTTTGTATTTTGAGTAGAGACGGGGTTTCACTGTGTTAGCCAGGATGGTCTCTATCTCCTGACCTCGTGATCCGCCCGCCTCAGCCTCCCAAAGTGCTGAGATCTCAGACGTGAGCCACCGCACCCAGCTATGTCTACTCTTCTCTTTGCCATCTTAAAAGATGAAATTTCCTACCATTTGAAGGCCAATCCCCAATATGTATTCTGGATTCTCCCCTCACAAGTTTGCTTTATCAGAGACTTTACTTCTATGGTTAATTCTCTGTTGCTATCTCCTCATATTTTCATTATTCTTCCTTTCCATTGAATATTCCCATTAGTATGTGAACATAATCTAGTATCTCCCATAGTCAAACCAAACCAAACCAAATCTTCCTCTGTTAACCACATTTCCCCCTAGCTGCTGCTGTCTCCCATTTCTTACTTCCCATTCATTATTCTACCCATTTTAATCAGCTTCCAACTACTCCATACATTAGCAACTCTCATTAGTTATGACCAATGATCTCTACTTGCCAAATCAGACGGACATTTTGGTATACATATTGTACTTCTCAGTAACAACTGGTTATGATGACCATCCTTTACTCAATCTTTTCCTCTCTTTATATACCTATATATCCTACCTGTCAGACTGCTCATTCTTAGTCTTTGGTTTTTCTTCCCTTATTAGATATCCAAATGTTGGATTTCCTCAGGTGTCAGTTTTAGAATTCCATCTACTCACTTTGTCTTTATGTAATTTCTTCCATTAACAAGTCACTAATATCATCTATACCTTGACAACTTCCAACTGATACGCTTAGCACTGACCTCCTCTGGGAGTTCCAATCATATGTAATGAAACTTCTACTTACATTTCAGAAGACCCTCAAATGCAACATGCTCAAAACTGATCCTTTGCTTCCCACATCCAGAACTGTCCATTCTCCCCCAGTCTTTCCTATTACAATAAATGGCCCAATTACTCAACTGATTGTTCAAAACAGAAATATGGGCACCATCCTTAAATCTTTTACCTTATTTAATCCCCATATCAATCCATCAGTAAATGATGGCTATTTAAATTCTCAAAGATATCTTATTATTTCATGTATTCTAATTCCGCTGCCATCACCCTATTTCCAATTAACATTATTGCTTGACTATAACACTGCAATGGCCCTAAGCATTTTCCTTCTGGAGAATGAATAGCTTGCTAAAAGCTAAATGGGAAACAATACATAGACTTTATTTACAAATAAAAGATTTCATATTTGTATTCCTTGGGTAAGATTTCAAGAGTATAAAAAGTCTTTGTAATAGAACACATCCCATTTATTTAAGTTGAAAAAAACTTCCTTGTAAATTACACTGTGTTTTAACTATTTTTGTTATATGTGATTAACATTATCCCACACTGGATACCATCATTCACCTTTCACTTCACCCAGACTCAAACATTCACATCTCTTAGAAGTAAACTTCAAAATGACATTTCAATATTAAAAGAGGCTCCCCAAGTCCCCATGTGTCCTCACAAATGTGTACAAGTGCATTTTAAAAGAAAGAAACATGATATTATTAATATGCCTAAGTTCTGAAGCACCACCATGTTGATCTGAATAATAGTTTAAGTTTCCACCTTAAGCTTGGCAGGAAATGTTTAATTTCTTTCTGCTCAGTGAAGCTATTTTACCAGCATTGGCAGTATTAGGTAACAAAGCAGGGGCAGACAGCCCACTAGTTTAGGCCTTAGCTTCTGTGACAGATCTCGGAGGTAAGATATAAGAAGAGACCTTTTAAGGTCATTTACTTATAGATAAAAAAAGTTTATTGTATTTGAGCTGAACAATTAAATCACTAGGTATAAGGCATTATCCCCAAATTTGCATACTTTTTTCCATCTAATTCTGTATCTCACTGTCCATCTTAACATTTTCTTTATTAAAGACTGTAGTCAGGAGCCTAATAAACTAATGCTATCACCACATATAGATTTTAGGTTGGTGCACATTGAAGAAAATGTTTTACTAATAATGTATCATAAGGTTGCTTTGCTGCATTTGACCATTGACAGTTAAGAACTGGCACTGCCAAGTGTCCTAGGTATCTTAAAAGAATTACTTCTTCAAGAGATAATTTCTTTTTCAATCTTAAACTTTTAAAATTAGTGTATGCAGTTGACTATTAGCTGCTGAATACTTCTGCCTGGTAATGGCTATAATTAGTATATTTACTTTGATTTTGTCCTTAAAAGAAGGTTTTATGAATCTGTAAAAGGTAAATGAAAAGAGCACTTGTGCAATACTACTGTGCAACGCAATGATGGCTAAGAAGGTCTGAGGAATACTCTTCCCTTATATTTTATCCAAATAAGACTATTATTTCAGTATTAGGACTTTTAACTCTATTAAAAAATAGAAACATTAAACAAAATTTGGTTTATCCTGAGTGACTAATTGTAATCACTCACAAATTCTCTTGAGTTTAGATATAAGGGAGATTTTATTCTCCAATATGACTATTAGAGGATAAAATCAACAAACAATCTACTTGAGGATTTGATTTCTCTGTTAATTTTGTAAAGTCCTGACAGTCAATGCTTCTTTATCTGTATTAGAACAGCATATTAATAATAAGAATTCTAAGGAACTATTAGACAGTAATACTAAATCTTTATTAGTATTATAAAAACAAAATTACAAATAAAAGGTATTAAAATCTGAATTAAAACTTCTGATGTTTTTATTGTTATAATAAGAAAATGGTTCTAATAATATGAGCCAAGATGTTTTCTTTTTCTTTTGCATACAACTTAATGTTTAAAATAGGCTAAATAAATAAACCATAGTTTCACATATTTCTTGATGGAACTATTAAATAATTATAGTACAAATATATTACACTTCAAAATCTAGTATTTCCATAAAACCTTTTCTCGTTCAATCAACAAATAGACACTGAACACCTATAAAAACTAATGTACTTAATACAGTAGGTTTTCCCTATCCCCAGCATCTACATGTCCAGAAAGCTTAACTTTTATGAATGTCCTTTATGAAACAAATATATGTATATATGTAAATGACAACCTGCTATTTAAAATATGTTACCAAGTAGGTATAGACTCAGTAAAATCTCTTAATTGCTATCTTTAAAATACTCTGTAACAATTAATTTCTGAAACATTAAGCCTCTGAATCATTGAAAGTAATAAAATCTAAACTACGTTAGCATTTGATAATCCTTACAATTTGATAAATATTGCAAGGCTCACCTTTTTCTTTCTACAGACCCACAATGGAAAGGGAGATAGAATGGGAGTCATATATACATAAATAAATATATATGAATATTTTTTATTCTTAGAAAAAATACACTGCAAAAATTAATAATACAACATTACAGTTATTAAATCAAGAAGTAACAAATAAGCAAATAAATTTCAATTACATAACATGGCCACTTAATGGTAGTAGGAAATGATAGTAGGGAACTGCTGAAAGAGGTTAGAGAAATAACAAGAAAGACAAATAAGAAAGGATGGAGGGAGAGAGGAAAGAAAAGAGGGAAGTGGAGAGAGGAAAGAGAGGGAGAAAATAGAAAAAGATAAATAAGGAAAACAACAATGTCTTTTAAATCTAATGTTCCACTTATTAAAATGTTCATTATATCTCCCAAAAGATTCTTTCAGCTTGCTATTGACATTCATTTATAAGTTTCTGTTATTATTCGATTCTAAAATAGGAGACTGAAAATTTCATCAATTAACAAATTGCTGCTAATATTAGTGCCAAAGTTTACACTATATACTATCTCAAATCCTAGAATACTATAAAAATAAACAGATTTTTACTTACAAAAATAAAGTGACAAAAGTACAGTATGGGGATACAAGTACAGGAAGGAAATATTTGCAAGAAAGGATTAAAAATACTTCCAAAGTTGTCACCACACTGTATTTTTTTTGGCCCACATATAAACTAATCACGTACGTATTAGAAAAAAAACCCTGATCTAACCAGAAATAAATTACTATACCAATGAAATGAAAGCAAAAATATCTTTTCAGAAAGATAATCTTAATTCACAATAATTAAAATGGAAGCACCAAAACAGATACTTAACTAACTGTACCATTACAAAATCACTCCCTTAGAAACAATTTTACTGCTTTTCTTTGACTTACACATTCCTTCTTCTCAGATATGAGAGTTCTGACTCTGCAAAACATCTGGTCCAGATAGTCAAGGTCTACGTTTAGTTTGCACAACTAGAGTTGCTCATAGGTTTTAAATAAGACAGCTTTCTCTGATGTTCTGATTAAATTAAAATCTTAACTTTTTCATCTATTTTATTAAACTATATCAATTAGAATATATTTAAGTAACCTGTACATTTACTTCTACCTAGGCCCAAGATCTAAGACAAGATCTAAAAAGTATTTTTGTTAATGTTTTGATTATCATGATTCTCAATATTGCTTGATAAGAACAGAACAAAGATAATCAGCAAACTCAAAAGTTTATTTTATAAATAAGCCATGCCTGAAACTTAACAGTGAAAAACAAATTGTCACATAAAATTATATTTACTTTTATTTCAAGTGTTTGAAATTTCCATTCACGTCTTTTCTTTTCTTTCTTTTTTTTTTTTTTTGAGACAGAGTTTCACTCTTTGTTGCCCAGGCTGGAGTGCAGTGGTACGATCTCAGCTTACTGCAACCTCTGCCTCCCGGGTTCAAGCAATTCTCCTGCCTCAGCCTCCCGAGTAGCTGGGATCACAGGCACCTGCCACCATGCCCGGCTAATTTTTGTATTTTTAGTAGAGATGGGGTTTCACCATGTTGGCCAGGCTGGTCTTGAACTCCTGATCTAAGGTGATCTGCCCGCCTCAGCCTCCCAAAGTGCTGGGATTACAGGCATGAGCCACCTCGCCTGGCCTGAAATTTCCATTCATTTCTTTTTAAAAAGTAAATTTAATTATCATAGGATACATAATTATATAATGCTACTGACAAATAGGAAAACCACTATTCATCATTAGTTTGTATTTACTAAGTATCACTCATGACCTAAGGTAGTATTTGATAACTCCATGGTAATATCTATTTAGTGGGTTATTACTAGCATTAAAAAAAAAATAAATATGATACAAAATATCACAGTGCAGTAAGAAAAACATTTTCTGAAACTTGTTTTAGTGTTTATGTTCATAAACATATGCATGTGTTTATTCAGTCATGCTTTAAAAAATATTTTTAATATGAAATACCATGATAAAGTAAATAAATAATATTATTATTGATATACCAATACTGGAAAGGGAAATAATTTACTCTGGGAATTCTAAATATATTAATAATATTTTCTGTGTAAGTTTAATGAAACTATTTTTTAATGTAGCTAGTATTCTTGTCCATTCCCTAACTCCACTTTGTCCGTTTATGTTCTAATCATAGTCTCAATTACCAGATTTCAAAGCCAGGTAAGTATAATTTTTGTAAAGAAAACAATGGGATAAGGTTAAAGCCTAGAAATTTCCTATTAATATACTCTTACCTGTTGGTAATCCTTTTCCTCGCAATCGATCTCGAATAGCCTGGCTTCGATCAGGTTTTTGTTCACTGTTACAGGAAAGGTGGTCTGTCTGCACACAGGTAATAACAAATCAAGTTTGACAAAAGGATCTCCCTTTTGTTTTCACAGTAACTGTTTACAGAATGACACTAGTTACACAGTTTTTGGAGGATATAATATTAAATAATGAGATTCTATGCCCTATTGTATTTGTAGGGTAATTTCTATTCTTGGGTAAGATTTATGTAGCCCAGTGCCGGCCAATTCATTACAGAAAATTAAAAGGGAAGAAGCAGTGACTGAAGAGTAACCTACTAACTAGAAAATACCATCAGATTAAACTTGTTAAAATGAGTTCTATTTGAAAACAGTAAACTTGAAGTCTTCTTCTTTCCCCAACCAATAACTACTCGTGTTAGATTATAATTTAAAAACCACATTAGTTTGGGTATAATAAAGCTTTCTCCTGATTATAACTATGAATTGAGGAATTTAAATTACTTTCTTTTTTTTTGAGACGGAGTCTCGCTCTGTCGCCTGGGCTGGAGTGCAGTGGCCGGATCTCAGCTCACTGCAAGCTCCGCCTCCCGGGTTTACGCCATTCTCCTGCCTCAGCCTCCAGAGTAGCTGGGACTACAGGCACCAGCCACCTCGCCCGGCTAGCTTTTTGTATTTTTTTTTTTTTTAGTAGAGACGGGGTTTCACCGTGTTAGCCAGGATGGTCTCGAACTCCTGACCTCGTGATCCGCCCGTCTCGGCCTCCCAAAGTGCTGGGATTACAGGCTTGAGCCACCGCGCCCGGCCTAAATTACTTTCAGAAATAATTTTATAGATCTTGCCCTTCAGAAATTGCATTTGGAGTCTCACTCTGTCACCCAGGTTGAAGGACCTCGGTTCAATGCAACCTCTGCCTTCCAGGTTCAAGTGATTCTCATGCCTCAGCCTCCAGAGTAGCTAGGACTACTGGTGCATACCACCACACCTAGCTAATTTTTGTATTTTTAGTAGAGACAGGGTTTCACCATGTCGGCCAGGCTGGTCTTGAACTCCTGACCTCAAGTGATCTGCCTGCCTTGACTCCCCTAAGTGCTGGGATTACAGGCGTGATCCACTATGCCTGGCTGAGAAATGTTAGGTCTTTAAATGGACCCTCTGAGGGTTAACACATTTAAATCAATGCTCTTTTAAGTTCCCTTTAAAATAAAATGTAGTCTTAAAAGTTTAATAGCTTTAGCCAAGGGTATTTGCTTGAAATAAAGTATGTCAAATTAGGTCAAACTCCACATTATAAGGGATAAAAAATTGGACAGATCACTGTTTCATTCTGGTGGCCAATTAGAAGAGAAATGTCAATATAAATGGAAGAAGAGAGAATGGTGAAGAGAAATTACTTAAATCTAGCACCAAGAGCATGCATACATATTTGTTTACACACACACACTCGCACATACTACAGAAATGTTTTAATATTGCTCCATTAGGGAATCTTGCTGGAGTATGGATTAAAAACCTGTTTAAGGTAGTATATTCAAGGTTCAAGCATTATGCTTTCTACCTATAAGAAGACTTGTAAATGGAAGTATTTCTGAAATAATGTTATCATTTAAGTTGCATGAATGATGTTAGTCCAGATTATACTGTACTGTCAGTGACTGAAAAGACAGTAAACATCCCATATCTTTGAAAATTCCTGCATTGAAGTTAGTTACTATTAATAATAACTATTATTTATTGAACATATATGCTAGGCACATACTTTGCGCTATCTAATCCTCAAACAACCTCATATAGTAGACAATATTATCCTCATATTACAAATAAAAGGAGAAAAAGCAAAGAAACTTCTAAGGACCACAAAGCAGCTCATTAATATGGAAATAATTACTTTTACAACAGTTCGATAATATGGGTGATTGATACATATTATTCCTATTTTGCAGATAAGTAAAATTGTGGCCCAAATATTGTAACATTAAATCAGTGGAAAAACCTAGACAAGTAAGCTGCCTTGCTGACTTTTACCCCACGCTAATTAATTTTAAGAATGATGGTCACTTAGAATGAATTTCACACCAGTGAAAGACTAACTCACTCTATCAGCTACTGGAGACAACAAAAGCTTTAAGAAATATATTGGGGTCAGAAACACTCCAGTTCCAATTATGTCTTCGTCATTTACCTTATCTGTGGCTATGTGTAAGTTATTTAATCTTTCTCAGCCTTAGTTTTATGCCCTCTAAAATGAGGATAAAAGTATCTCTATTAAATTGAGGTTATTTTGATGAATAATGTGATAATGTACATAAACCCTTTAGCATAGTGCCTGGCACAAAGTAAACAAACACTTAAAAAACAGTAACTGTTGGAGTTACTTCTACCCAGTGATGTCTAGGAGATGAGGAAGAGCAACAGAAAGGTAAGGGGAGCATGATTATACTTAGTAAAAATTTGTCTTTGTGAAGAGAGGCTATCTACATGCTGATTCCAACTGATCCTTCTATTTTTCTCTCCCATTAAATAACCCCACAATACACCCCATGCCGTACTGTTTCCCAAACATTCCTGTTTTCCCATTTCACAGCCTTTATCCAGGTTCACTTCCCTCTGCCAAGATTACTCTATCTAGCCTACAGGATATAGTTCGAAGTGCTATTTTTAATTTTAATTTTTTTTTTTTTTTTTTTGAGGTAGGGCCTTACTCTGTTGCCTAGGTTGGACTGCAAAGGTGCGATCATGGCTCACCACAGCCTTGACCTCCCAGGCTCAAGTGGTCCTCCCATCTCAGCTTCCTGAGTAGCTGGGACTAAAGCCATGCACCATCATGCTTGGCTACAAAGTGCTATTTTTCAGTGTAACCATAATTAGTATCCTTTTCCTTTAAACTCTCATAGCTGTTAAAATTTTTACTATGTATCTTTTTATAGCCCTCTTTTATTTTATAAGCAAATGGTTATGGCATTTTAGAAAAGAGTGCCTAGATCAAATATTTTATTCAAATTTTTATCTTATACAATCCCTAGCACAGGTTTCATACATAAATGAGCAACAAAGATCCACTGTAATAATGAGAACTAAATGCTAAACCTTAAAGGGATGAAGATTTTACGTGTAATATGGGCAATTATTGATAGGTAATAGAATTTCTATGGAGACAGAAAAAAATATTCATTCAAAGACAGAAAAAAATATCTCTCACAATTTTACTATAGGAATAAAATTAGCAAACAGTACAAGAGTCTTAGAGAAAGTGTGGTATAGTAAAAAAGTCCCTGGACTGACTAATAGGGAACTCAAATCCCATAGTTGTTTGGGTATCAGTTTCTTTAACCATAAAGTGAAATTTTAAAGAATATTAGCCTTATGAGAATATCTGTGAAAAAAAGACCTCAAAGACCAAGTAAGTTTGGGAAATGCTTCATTTACATGTCTATTCTTCTTGAAGGTTAGTAATATAGTCTAGTACATTAAAGGCTCTAAGAAGTTCTCCAGTGAAAATACATTGAATTTCCTTTAAATAATTTTTTCCCAAGCTTCTCTGGTCATAGAGGAATTTTTAAAACAAAAATATTGAAAACAATGTGAGAAATGTTGGTCTGGACAGAGGGTTTTCAAAGATTTTTTAACAGATTTACCTTTGTCCAAAAAAATCACATGCAGAAACATAAATAGATCAAATAAAACTGGAGCTGCTCTAGTTAAAAGAGGGAAAATGGGCAACCAAGAACTCCATTTATTCAGCCTCTACTTCCTACACTTCCCTTCACTATAGAACTGCAAAGGTTTCTTAGGGGAAGAGTTTACAAACCATTTGCCTAGAAGATCTCTGGGCCTGTTATCAACTGAAAAATTGTGCAGAATTTGAATATATTCCTGGCATTCATCTGACATCCTGGTTAAGATGGGAACTAAATCCCTACCAATAAGGAATTCTGAGGAAGCTAACAAGAGCACTGTGTGGCAGTGGTCAATTTGTAACCTGTACAAGGAAGAGGGACCAACACTCTGGGACTATAACCCTAAGGATAAGAGCAGATAAAGTATAGATCCAGATCAGATAGGGCAAACAAGATAAAATACAGCTTTAGAAATGCAGAACAAAGGTGGGACTTTCAGGTAAGATACAGCATTGGTTATTCTTGGGATTCTTCATATCCAAAACAAGAAAAAAACCAGAAGAGTCTGGGTCTTGGGGAAATCTGGCAGGGATACAAGCATGGATTTTCCGTATACACTAGGTAGCAATGTTCAGAGAGGAAGGGAAAGTAGAGAAGGTTTGGGAAATACCTAGAAGATCCAGAAAAACGAGTGGTCACGAAATAGGTATAAAGCAACAGAAAGTACATTTAAATATTTCTAAAACCCATTTTCATGTCAATACATTTTTTCTAGGTGTACACAGTATAACTATTTGCTAAAAGCTCCTTAGGAAAAGATCTAAGAAAGAAAACAAGAGGAGACACTTTCAGCTCAAACATGCTATCATTCTATGATATTTTGGGGAATAACTCTCACAAAATCTAGACTCATTGCAATGAGCTTCTAAATTTTAAGTATTGTTTCAAATAAACAATTTATATTAGAAGAAGAAATTCAATTTTCCATTTCTAGTCTTCATTGAGAAAATGCTACCTATACAGTATCCTTAAAGAAAATTTTGTGATATCTACTCAATTTTAAAAATATGACTATATTTACCATTGTAATTGTAGCTTACCCCAGAAAGATTTCCCAGAACCAGTTTTACCAAGTGTTTCACGTAGGAAAATGAGGGTGCACAGTTGCTATTCCTAATGTGGGCGCTGCAAGCATCCAGCACAGTCCGAACAGAAACTCGAGCGTAAATAACATCCTCACACATTCCAAGCAGTATGCTGTTGAGATGATCTCCAAGCTTGATAGGCTGAATATAAATAAAGGAAAAGCCACATTAATAAATGTGAGTAAATATTCTTTCTAATGAGACAAATCATTCTAGGAATCACAGGAACTACACTAAAACACGCTTCACATACTTGGAGGAAATAAACTCCTTCCTTATAAGCATATGCATCTTACTGTGTTTTACCTTTTTATGGTCTAAAAAATATTAGCAGAAGATAGTTAACTTATACTTCCCTATACAGGAAGTACAGAAAAACTCTGGGCATTTTAAAATATAAAGTAAAGGAGTGAAATTCTTGGCTTATTCAAATGTTTTGATGAACAGTTACTACATGTACACACACACACACAAACATACACACCATTGGGGGAATAAACTGTTTCCTAATATTATATAAAATGTAATACAGTCAACGTGTATAAATATAATTTGATACTCCCATGATAACTTAAAAGAGATTTAAAATATTGCAATGCCTCAAGACCATTTAAATATAAATTATAATTATGTTGGTCAAACAGACAAGCCAGAATGTGAGGTTTTTTTATTAGTTAACGTATTTTGTAGAATATTATATCTGAATGGCCAAAGAGCATATGAAAAGGTGGCCAATATCATTATTAAAAAATGTAAATTAAAACCACTACAAAAAGAAGCTATTACACACCCAATAAAACAGTGAAAAATAAAAATACTAAAAATACAAGAATTGGTAAGGAGTGGAGCAATTAAAACCCACATCCAAGCTGATGGGAGTTTAAACTGGTATATCCACCTTGGTCTAAACAAATGCCTTTCCTATGACCCTTCCACTTCTTATCCATTTGGGTATTATTAATATATCATCCTTTAGGGTTAGCTTAGATGCAATGTCCTTTAAGAAATCTGTCCTGATCCTCCAAACCTAACCAGAAGTCCCAACTCTGTTTTCCATAGCGTCCTCCATTTTCCCTAACATAGCATTTATTGCATTATGTTGTAATTGGCCGTTTAGCTGTCTATTCCTTCCAAAAAACTGTATAGGCATGGGTCACTATAGTCCTAGTGTCTAACAGTATCTGACACAAGGTAGGTACTTAATAAATACTTTTAAATTAATATTAAATATTTCTAAAATATTCTGATTTCTGATCCTAAAACACTAGTTTATATTTCCCCTTTAATTTATATTTATTGATATTGACTCTCTACTTATATTTGATATTGACTTTATTTCCAGTTATCGGAAAAGAACATAAAGTGTTATAGACTGTGATCACATTTTACAAGTTAGGTTGCATAATACATGACACCAGTATTTCCAGTAATATTTTAACTTTCTCATTTATATTTACAGAATTGAAACTGAAGAGAGAAAGAAAATATACATTATTTTTCATGATACAAAATAAAACCAAATGAAGTAAAGAATATCATTTATCTTTTATGGATCTTAAGATGTTTGTATTTTAGAATAAAAGGCTAAAATGCTTGTTACTTCTTTTATTTAATAAGAAAAAAACACACCTAGTTATTTTTGGTTTTTACTTATAAATGCCTAAAATAAAACCTAATTCTATATGTTATATCTTGCCTTGATAAAATATAACTATTTTTAAATTTTCTTTTTTTTTTGAGACAGAGGCTCGCTCTGTCGCCCAGGCTGGAGTGCAATGGCGCGATCTCGGCTCACTACAAGCTCCGCCTCCCGGGTTTACGCCATTCTCCTGCCTCAGCCTCCCGAGTAGCTGGGACTACAGGCGCCCGCCATCTCGCCCGGCTAGTTTTTTGTATTTTTAGTAGAGATGGGGTTTCACCATGTAGACCAGGATGGTCTCAATCTCCTGACCTCGTGATCTACCCGTCTCGGCCTCCCAAAGTGCTGGGATTACAGGCTTGAGCCACCGCGCCCGGCCTAAATTTTCAATTACTATTCACTACTATGTTTATATTGGTCTTTAGGAACCAGAATTATTTTAGAAAATAATGATTAGAAGCAGCCCAATAGCAAACATGGCCCAGGACCTCAGCAAGTATTACTTTAATACCTGTGTCTGCTGCTATAGGGGTGGTGAAGTATGATGTATGATTTGAAGTGCCAAGAGAAAAAGCTATGACATTCTCTAATACAATACTCAGAGACATAGGGCTACTATTCCTTGAGTTTTTGCATCAAAAAAGCTATCACATTCAGTAGAATGAATCATCAAAGACAAGAGATTTCCACTCCCTCTTAACAGTCACTAAATTAGATAAAATAAAGTATACTCCCATTTATCTTGCTATGATTTTTGAAGAGGCCAGCTCCATCTCACAGATTGAGTTGTTGAAACCTGGGTAGTTCTAGGAATACCTTAAAAATAGTGTCTTTAGTACTTTATTGTAAGTTCATCCTGAAAGTATGACATTATTAATATAAACAACCTCCATAGGAACGCTGGTACACCTGACGGCATGCTGTAGAACACATATAAATACGTTGAAGAGCTATGATAAAAGGTGTAAAATTGAACACATGTAAAAAGTGTAACAACTGTAAACACGTAACTTACTTGGCTCTGAGGCACTTCATGATCAGCCCCCCAATAGAGTGTCATTCCAAGAGAATAAATGTGGATCTAGGAATAGAATTTTTAAGAAATAATTTTATGATAAAATACAATAGAAAATTTAGCAAGTGCTATAAATACAGATTATTTTGTTCCAAAGAAAATAAAATACACAATTTGAGAAAATCATCATTTTATATTTTACATAAAAGTATATGGAGCTTAAAAGAGATAGTAAGACTGGAAATTATTACAACAGATGTTTTTCTAATTCCCCAGCCCATCCTTTATCAATAATCATTTCTGTTAGCTTTTAAAGTTTCCTTATGCAAATTCAAGCAAATATGAATATATATTCTTATTTCCTCCTTTTACAAAAGATCAGAAACCTTAAAAATTACTAGGCACTTTGCTTTTTTTTTTTTTTTTTTGAGGCAGAGTCTGGCTCTGTCGCCCAGGCTGGAGTGTAGTGGCCCAATCTCGGCTCACTGCAACCTCCATCCCCTGGCAATTCTCTTTCTCAGCCTCCTGAGTAGCTGGGGTTAGAGGTGCCCGCCACCATGACTGACTAATTTTTCTATTTTAAGTAGAGTAGGGGTTTCGCCATATTGGCCAGGCTGGTGTTGAATTCCTGACGTCAGGTGATCTGTACGCCTTGACCTCCCAAAGTGCTGGGATTACAGGTGTGAGCCACTGAGCCTGGCAGGTACCTTGCATTTTTAACTTATCAATAGATATTTCCATATCAATGCTTAGAGATCTTATTTTTTTAAAATGGTACACAGAATTCCATTAGTGGTTGTAGCACTGTTTATATAACCAATCTGTTATTAACAGAGAATTAAAAATTTTTTTTCAAACCTTTGCTACTATAAATGATGTTTCAGCAAACAGCCTTGTATGTATTTCTCTCAAAATGATTCTCTGAGATAATGGATGAGAAAGTAAATCATCTGTAGTTTTTATACAGATTGTCAGATTCCCTTATATAACAGTTGTACCATTTTGTACTTCTACCAGTAACATGTAAGAGTTTTTCCACAAGCCTTGTCCATAGAGGTATTATGAAGACTTGGGGTTTTGCCAGTCTAAAAATTGACCAATAAATGTCACTGCATCACTGCAGTTTTTGTTTTGTTTTGTTTTTTGACAGGATCTTTCTCTGCTGCCCAGCCTAGAATGAGGTGGTCCAATCATAGCTCACTGTTGCCTCAAACTCCTGGGCTCAAGTGATCCTCCTGTCTCAGCTTCTCAAGTAGCTGGGACTACAGGCATGTAAAACCATTCCTGGGTAATTTTTAAAATTTTTGTAGAGATGGGGATCTCTCTCTATTGCCAAGGCTGTTCTTGAACTCCTGACATCAAGGGATCCTCCTGCCTTGGCCTCTCAGTGTGCTGGGATTATAGGCAAGAACCACCTCACTTGGCCTCACTGCAGTTTTTTGGTTTTTGTCTTTCCTCAGTGCAGTTTTCATTAACATTTTCTCACAATGAATGGGTAACGTAGTACAAGGAGAAGGAAGATGAATCAAAGGAGTTTTCTTTAGGTTGTTTGCTTTTTTTTGTTTCTTAAAGATTAAAAAAAACATATTTTTATGCTGATAGAAATGATTCAACAGGGAAAACTGGAAATGCAGGAGAGAATGGAGATTGCTAGAGGAACACTGTTAAGTAGATAAGGAGATAGATGCTAAAGCACAAATGGAAGAGTTGGCTTTATAAAGCATGGACAGTTTATCTGTAGTAAGATGGCAGAGCATATGAGAATTCACATGGGGAGGCTGCTAGAGGAATGCTAGGGAAAGTCTTGATTGCTTCTATTTTTTTCTGTGACACAAGAAGCAAGATCTCAGTAATAAGTAATCATCTTTCCTATTTCCTTCTATTAAGAGGTTCAGAGCTAATCTTCTGGGTCACTTCTATCAATGCTGAATTCTTGCCATGTGCTTTTGTTGTTGTTTAATTTTGTTTCAGTACTACAGCTTCATCTTATTTTCTGGCCTTTATTTACTTGGCTCCTATTTTTTTTCACCTTTATTTTTCAATGCTATAAACTATCTCAAATCCTCTTTAGAAATCAGTCAGATATATGTAATAAAAGTGGGTACCCTTCTTACAATCGCACAATGCTTTAATATATCCCTTAAATTGCTTCACAAATTATTTCTCAATTACAGATTAGAAAAGTTGTTCCACTTTTCAAATATGTTCATGGCTCTCAATTTTTAAACATTCAAATTTTAAAACAACGACATTCAGGGGTCACTTTGACCTGCTTCTATTTCCATTCTGCAAGCAGGTTTTTAAGTTTTCTTCTGTCATCGTTCCTTCCCTTATCACAACCTAAACACTCAGCACATCTAGATAATTTTCGGTTGGCAAAATACATCCTTTTCTTTCTCAGCTTTGCATGAGCTGTTCTTTCCACCAAAAATATTCTTTCTTTGTCTCTGGCCATTATTGATAGGCCAGAGATGATGTTTCCCCTTATATATGCTGTATAAATACTTCCAAACAAGTTAAAGCATTATCTCATATATGATACAGTTATATTCCTGCATCACACTTCAATAGTATCTCTGATGATGTAGTTAACTAATATTATCTTGTATAGTTAGATGAGTCCTTGTTTGTCTTCCTTGAGGGGAACAGCTTTTTGCTTTAGTGTCCCTCTTAGCAAGTAACACAGAACTTTACATAGTAGATATTCAATACATGTCTGCTGAATTAGATTAAATGTGCAAGAATTTCAAGACAGGCTAGTGCAGACTATTTTTATCATATTTCTCCTTAAGTTTCTTTCCAAAGAGTCTTAAATGTAAATACCTTTTCAAAGAGCCTCATATATGAGAAACATTTTTCATAGCTTTAGCATAAAGGACTAATTGAATGCTCTATTAATTTTGGTTTATGATTCTTTGAGATGTGGCCCATGCTTTAAGATTCTTTATTATATTTACTTCTCAATATGCCAAAGTGAGTTACTATATGTTAATAATTTTTATATATGACTATAATAAAACATTCTTAAAACTAGGTTATAAAATTGTACATTTGCTGATCACCTATGTATATCGTATAATGGTTAGTTGTATGTGTCAACCTGACTGGACCAAAGGATGCCCAGATATTTGGTCAAATCTCATTCTGTGTGTTTCTGTGGAAGTGTTTTTGGGTGAGATTAACATTTACATCAGTAGACTGAGGAAAGCAGACTGCCCTCCCTATCATTGGTGGGCCCTGAAGGCCTGAAAAGAACAGAAAGGTTAACTCTCCTCTGAGTGAGAGAATTCTTTCTGCCTAACTGCCTTAGAACTGGGATATCAGCATTTTCCTCCTTTGGACTCAAACTGAAACCCTCTTGGGTCTTCAGCCTGCCAGTCTTTGAACTAGAACTACACCAGCAATTCTTCTGTTTCTCTGACCTTCAGACTCAGACTTGAACTACACCATTGGCTCTACTGAATCTCCAGTTTACAAACTCATCCTGAGGATCTTGGAGCTTGTGAGCCTTCATAATTGCATGAGCCAACCCTTTATAATAAATCTCTCTCTATATACAAATACACACACACACACACACACACCCCCTATTGGTTCTGTTTCTCTGCAGAACCTTGACTAATACATATAGGTATGGAATACCTCTATAGAAAAAATAAAATATGCAAAATGATAATTGCTACTTTGCTAGGATGATATTTTATATGGGTTCCATACTTTTAGTAACATTTTAAATCATAATTAAAAATACATTGTTGAGTTGTTAGATAACTCCAGCTATGTCAGATCTTTATTAAAATAACATGATAATACCACCTGGTATCTAATATTAGAAAAATATTTCTTACAGAATACAAAGAAAAATGCTTTTACATCTATTCCAAACAGTCGGTACAGGGTCAGTGCATGATGCTTTCATACATATTATTCATAAATTAAAAGAGTTTGTACTGTTGATGCAGCCTGAAAAGACACAGGGAAAAAGATCACTAATACAAAGATGTAACTAAATTAATTCAGTAGCACTGACATCACTGACAGTGCTTAGTTCATCTGGTTCATAAATAGCGGCAGTAGATGGGTTACAGACTGCATATATGTATATTGTGTAGAAAGGAGGAAGGTCACACACAGGAAGGATTACTCAAAAACAAGCAAGTATTTGATATACATATTCTCCTTTGTTTTTTATGTAATGAGAAAAAAGGGGAATCCACAATCCAGCTGACAAATATCTTCTACTAAAGATATCAACAAGTCCAGGGCCAAAAAAGAATCAGGCAGTATAAGTTTAAAAAAGTTTTGATCTGCTTCTCATTTGTATTGCTTATTTAGCTTCTCAGGGAATTTGTGGTTTCGTGACCTTTGTTGGTCCATCTGTACTTTACGGACAGCACAGAGATGCTCTATTTCCCTTCCTTAGTATAGCAGTATAGCAGGCCAGGACACAGTCCTATAGAGGTGGGTGCCTTTGATAGTGATGATTTGTATATACAGGATTCAATGAAAAGATGGAAGAGCTGATTCTAGATGACATGCATGTATAGAAGAGCTAGACAACTACCCATTCAGTCAACATTTTTTCTGAAAGTCACTGAACTATGGAGTGTGATAAGATACAAATATTTGATCCCGGTATCTATAACACCACTATCATAAGCTAATATATATCATTATATGTATTTAAATATAAACAGCTAGCATACACATAATGCTTACTGTGTGCCAAGCTTACATTATATATTTCTTTTTCTTTCCTTTCTTCTTCTTTTTTTAGACAGAGTCTTACTCTGCTGCCCAGGCTGGAGTGCAGTGGCGTGATATTGGCTCACTGCAACCTTCGCCTCCTGTGTTTAAGTGATTCTCCCTGCCTCAGCCTCTTGAGTAGCTGGGATTACAGGCACCTGCCACCATGCGCAGCTAATTTCTGTATTTTTAGTAGAGATGGGGTTTCGCCATGTTGGCCAGGCTGGTCTCGAACTCCTGACCTCAGGTGATCTGCCTTCCTTGGTCTCCCAAAGTGCTGGAATTACAGGTGTAAGTCACCATGCCCGGCCTACATTATATACATTAGCTCATTCAATCTTGCAGAAGGAAGGTAACTTGCCCAGGGTCACACAGCTATTTAATTGACAGAGGCAAAATTCTAACTCTGGCTTCAGTTTCTTACCCTCAGCACTACTGATGTTTGGGACTGGATAATTCTTTGCAGTGGGGAGCTGCCCTGTAAATTGTAGGATATTGAGCAGGATCTATGGCTTCTACCCATTAGATGCCAATAGTACTATCTACTCCTACCCTCTCAGTTATGACAACCAAAATTGTCTCCAGATATTGCTAAATGTTCCATAGGAGGGAAAACTGCCTCTGGCTGAAAACTAATAATTTAATCTGTATATCCTTTTCCAGAATTAGAAGTCTAACAGGAGAGAGATATAAATATATATGTATGCACCTATGTATTAAACAAAGTAGTAATAAATTTGTGCTAAGGAAACTCAAGGAGACAAGAAAAGGTTCCTTTTGACTACAGAGGAATTAGAAGAAACTTAAAGTTGAGAGGAGTTAAGTTGAGACTTGGAACATAGATTATGTGTCCCTCTCTTTGCTCTTAATATTCTGTATAGATCTATTATCATTGTATATATTCCCTGCACATTATCATCATCATCATCACCATCACCATTTCTTTGTCTCTCAGCCTCCTGGCCCTTTGAGAGTAAGGTCTACTCCTTATTCATCTTTGTATCTCTTTGACCTCTTAGAGTGTTGGACATATTATAAGTCCTCAGTAGATGCTCACTGAAAGAATGGATGGTACATAGGATGTGGAAAAATGAAAACAGGGAAGAAAGGCATTGCCATGCATAGAAGTGAATCCCAGAAGCACAAGATCTGCCTAAAAACCACTGGCTACAGCTTGTGCATCTAAAAAAGAGGAGTGAGAAGGTAGTTGGGACCAGACTCTGGAGAGATTTTCATGTTTGGTTAAGGAATCTGTAGCAACACAATGAAGGTTTTTGAGGGGAAAAATCCCTCATGATCAGGGGTATAACATGATCAGGGGTATTAATCTGACAGTGGCAAAGAGAACAGTCAAGAAGCAGGAATAAGAGTTAGGAGACATGACAAAAGCCCAAGAGAAGAGAAATGAGAACTTCACCATAGTGCCAGCAATAGGGCTGAAGAAGAAAGAACTGGAATGGCTAAACTTAGAAAGCAGACTTGAGAAATTCAGGCAGTTAAGTATATATGTGAAAAGGGAGGAACCAGAGATAGGGATACAAAGAAAATGTGACATGGAAAGATGAGAGTCAAGGAAGCTCATTAATATAACTCCTGTAGGATAGAAACACATTTCTGTCTGCACAGTTATAGTGTACTGGAATATAAACTCCATGCACAGTGGGATTTTGTCCCATTCACCACTCTATCCCTAGACCTAGCACAGCATTTGACATACAATAGTGATAGTCACTATTTCTTGGATGCTTACTACACGCTGGGTACTGTCCCAAGCACTTTATAAGTATTACCTTATTTCATTTTCTAACAACCCTACATGGTAAGTATTATTATTAACACCATAGACATAAGGCACCTGAGGCATGAAGAGGTTAAGCAAATTGCCTGAGTTCATATATCCCTTAGGTGACAAAGCCAGAATTCAACCCAGAGTCCGCACATGATAAATATTTGTTGAAATATAAAATGGGATAATAAAATTATCATCATTGGGAAGGCTAACAGAATACTTTCTACCTCTTGATCCATTCTCTAAAGAGGAGATGAAAAGCCTTCAAAGATTTGCCTCAATGACCACAAGAGACAGGCTGGGTGAGACACTGCAGTCTGATGTGCACATACCTCTCATCCAGCCATCTCTGGATCTCTGTGAAGAAATATGAGCTGCTTTACATGTGCTACATAGCTCCTTTTAGCAACACACCCCTGGGACTGTGTGGTAACAAATCATAGATACCTCTGGGTTAAAAAATTTTTACTCATTACCAAATATGACATAGAGGAACTGTTCTCAAACTATGTTATGCATCAGAATCACCCGAAGGGCCTGATAAAACACAGGTGGCTGCGTCATACCTCCAGGATGTCTGATTCAGTAGGTCTGGAGTAGAGCCTGAGAACTTGCTTTTCTAAAACATTCCCAGGTGATAGTGATGCTGATTGGAAGGAGCAGACTTTGAGAACCACTAGTAGAGAGGTGGGGATACAATAATGAGGACAAATAGGGTCCCTTCCATATCCAATCTTCACTGTTGTATACAAGATAAGATAATGTGACATATGAGAAGTACACAGAGAGAACAATGGAGCATAAGAGAAAGCTTCACATCTACAGTAAAAGTTAGCCAGACAGTGAGGGGATGAGTCAAGAGTCAAAATAGCATCAGTCTGGGTGAAAAGAGTTTTCAAAGCTGAAAGAAGAGAATGCACAAAGGTTGACAAGAAAGAAAGTATGTAGCATATCTCAGACACTGAAGTAAATTCAGAATGACTGAAGCACAGAGTTTGACACAAAGACGACTCAGACAAGGCCAATACAGTATGACCTTGAAGGCCATGCTCAGGAGTCAAGAGTTCATTCAGGGGACATGGAGAATCTGAATAATTTTAAACAGGAATAGAACACGATCATATATGGGCTTTCAAAACTGCACTGACTGCACTTTAAAGAATGGACTAGCCATGGACAAGACTGGAGTTGGGAGATTATGAGAAGTGTTTGCAGCACTGGTCATTTGTGATGGACTGAACTGAGGTGGAAGCAGTGAAAGCTAATATATGTAGACATATATGAGATATACTAAAAAGGTAGACTCAAAAGAAATTAATCATAGGATTTAGGAAATTGGGCCAGAGGTGAATGAAAAATTAAGAATGACACCTTAGATTTTTCCTTGGAAATTGGGGAAATGATGGTCCATTCATTTATAGGAAACACAATGGAAGGGAGAAAAGTTTCAGGGTATGAGAAGAAACAATGAGTTTAATTTCAGATCTATTGAGTCTCAGATGCCTGTGGCACATTCCAGTGAAGATATCTAATAAGTAGCTTTACATAAAAGTCAAGAGCATGGTGCTAGAGATATATACATTTGGGATCTGTCAGCAAATAGCCAATGATTTTTTAGCTCGTTAGAAAGAAGCAAGAATAACAGTTATGATCCCTCTATCCAGAAGAATATATGAAGACACATTTTTTTGGTATGCATACAATTTTTAAACTTTTAATGGCCTCTTGAACTTATTCCTTTGACCTCTGAGGGTATGATGGAACTTAGGTTAAGATCTGATATATAAAGCAATTGCACAAATTTACTTAGTCGTAACTCTTTTCTTTCGATATTTCCTAAAAGTCACCTCCAAAATTATTTTTAAAGCTCAAAACAGCAGGTTGTTATTTTCTAATTTTAAAATCAACCCTTTTCCCACAACACACTATCTTCCACATTTCGTCACACTTTACATACTGAGTGTGACGGTTAGTTTCTAAGATATAATAGCTTAATAACATATCTGACAACTTATTTAACTCTAGGCTACTTAGTGTAGGACTAGGAACACCAGAATCATATATTGCAAACCAAAACATGTTCTAGTGCTCTAGAGGAGACCCACCAACTGCAGAATGGCCACAGGGATCTGCTGAAATAGAATTATTTTAGGATCCATTTTGGTGCCCTAAATCCTCTCTCATGGGGCTAACTTTCCATCTTAAGAGTTATTCCTTTAAGTTAAGATGATACAGACTTAAAGACTAATAAGATGGAAATGTGTTATCTGAATAGAGCAAAACATTAAGCCATTAACACTCCAATAACATTACCAGAAATTAGTTTTTTAGCTAGTGGAACATAGTATGGTGAAGTGATATTTAAAGACCTAACTTTCTTTTTTTTTTTTTTTTTGAGACGGAGTCTCACTCTGTCGCCCAGGCTAGAGTGCAGTGGCCGGATCTCAGCTCACTGCAAGCTCCGCCTCTTGGGTTTAGCCATTCTCCTGCCTCAGCCTCCCGAGTAGCTGGGACTACAGGCGCCCGCCACCTTGCCTGGCTAGTTTTTTGTGTTTTTTTTTTTAGTAGAGACGGGGTTTCACTGTGTTAGCCAGTATGGTCTCGATCTCCTGACCTCGTGATCCGCCCGTCTCGGCCTCCCAAAGTGCTGGGATTACAGGCTTGAGCCACCGCGCCCGGCCTAAAGACCTAACTTTCTATAAGGCTTTTGTACCTATTAAAACTCTAGGATTAGGTGTCATCTTTTATTGTGGTTAAAAAAAAAAAAAAAAAACCCACACAAGATTAAATTTACCAGTCAGGCACGGTGGCTCATGCTTGTAATCCCAGTACTGTGGGAGTCTGAGGCAGATGGATCACGAGATCAAACGATCGAGACCATCCTGGCCAACATGGTGAGACCCTGTCTCTACTAAACATATAAAACTTAGCTGGGCATGGTGGCGTGCGCCTGTAGTCCTAGCTACTTGGGAGGCTGAGGCAGGAGAACTGCTTGAACTCGGGAGGTGGAGGTTGCAGTGAGCTGAGATTGTGCCACTGCACTCCAGCCTGGTGACACAGCTAGAACCCGTCTCAAAAAATAAAATAAAATAAAAAAGATTAAATTTACCATCTAAGTATATATTTTAGTTGTGTTAAACATATTTACACTGTTGTGCAACAATCTCTGGAACTTTTTCACCTTGTAAAACTAAAACTCTATACTCATTAAACACTAATTCTTCCCTCTACCCTCTCTGCCCAGTCCTTGGCAATCACCTTTCACCTTTTTGTTTCTATGATTTGGACTACTTTAGATACTTCATATGAGTGGAATCACATAGTATTTGTTAAGATTGGCTTATTTCACTTAACATAATGTCTTCCAGGTTCATCCATGTTGTAGCACATGACAAGATTGCCTTTTACTTAAGCCTGCATTATATTCATTGTATGTATATTTCACAGATTTTTAATCCACTCATCTGCCAATGAACATTTGGGTTGCTTCCAGCTTTTGGCTATTGTGAATAACACTGCTATGAACATGGGTGTGCAAATATCTCTCTGAGTTCCTGCTGTGAATTCTTTTGGATATATATACTCAGAAGTGAAGTTGCTGGACCATATGGTAACTCTATTTTTAATTTTTTAAGAAACCTTTATACTGCTTTCCATAGTGACTGTACAATTTCACATTCTCACCAACAACACACAAGGGTTCCAATTTCTCTGCATCCTCACCAACAGTTGTTATGTCCTGTTCTTTTGATAGTAGCCATCCTAATGGATGTGAGATGGTACCTCTACAACCCCAACATTTAACATTTTCAATTTAATTATATGATTATGTTGAACTCTGTCACCAGACAAGCCTAGAGTTTCTTCTTCACTGGTACAGGGTCCTGGTATATAACAAACATTTGTCAAATTTATGAATGAATGAAAACGGGACAGAGAATGGATTAACAGGATTTAACACAAAGTATGTACGGTAAAGTGTGATTAAGGGCATTTGGTTGTTTTTTGGTCAAGTTCGGTTGAGGCTTCTGCTAAGCTTAGGTAAGTAGATTTACTGTTATTGTCCTTCTAAAGATGATCCTTGATTTTCAAAAAGCACAGAGAGCAATAATTCTTGATATTTAGACTACAAATTAGTGGCAATAAACAAGATTAATTTATCAGAGACATAGTACAAATCTCTGGTGCACATCAATATTTTTGAACAGAAAGCACAACAGGAACTTGATTCAAGTTCCATTCCATCAAACCGACTTCAAAAAAATTGTCAAATAAATACACCTTCTGCCAAGCAAGCAGGAAGTAGAACATTACCCAATAAAAGGGAAAAGCCAGAGGATAAAAAGCTTAGTGTGGCCTGTATAAACCTGTATACTCATTTAAAGGGATGTTATCTTGAAAAGTAAAGTTTTAAGGTAAATAAATGAAAATGCCTATTTACATAGTTGATATAGTAAGAGAGTTTTTTCATACAAACGTGTACAGTTTACAAAACACTTTTAAGTGTAAGTCCCTCTGAATGAAGAGAACATTTGCATGTATCAAGAGTGCTAGGCACTGAGCATTATAAAAAAATTTATATGTCATCAACTGCAAACATTTATTGAGTGCTAGTTAATAGCATATTCTTAACTCATGAAAGTCATTAAGTGCAGCTACTTTCCTCGTTTTCAAAATGCCTTTGCCATTTTAAAACCAGAATACTGTGCTAGAATATATGGCTACTCTTCTGACCTTTGCTTCATGTTATGAATAGGATCAAGAAACTTGATTTTCTTTGTATTTAAAATTACTCTTAAGATTTTGAGGCATGGGGAAGCTAGAAGTTCCAATTAGACAGACTAAGAAACCAACTTTAACATGATAATGGCGACAACCCCACACCCATTTAATCCCCAACACTGCTTCTAAACACTTGGTAAAATAATAAAGTGACTTTAGTCATTTTCCGAAACATGTGTTCTAACAGTTATTCCTAACCACAGGGTTAACTTGTTTGGGGGTCTAGACATCACAAGGCAAATTGGGAAACCTCTCAGAAAATCAGAAAAGCACTTGTGCATCTCAAATTTCTACTAAGCACTTTTTAAATTGTATGGTGGATTTTAAATGCTTACAGAAAGAATTCATAATACCTATGCACACATACCATACCTATTTTCAATGTTCTAATCCCTCTTTTAAAAGATTATTAAATGAATCATACAGGGTGCAGAAGGACCGCATCCTATTTAAATAATAAAAATGAATAACTCTATATATACCATCCAGCTTAATAAAACATTACTGCTACACTTGAATACTTTTATGATACATAACAATGACCAAGACCATATCTACTCTGTAATATCAAAAAGTTCTTTTCAAGTACTTCATCTTATGTAATGGGAAATTTTTTAGTCTAATGCCTTAAGCATTACCCCTACCTCATAGCTATCATCTCCTTTCAATGGTTGCTTGTACCTCTCAAAATTCTTAAGTAGCTCATGGAATATCAAAGGTAGATAAATTTAAATCAGAATTCACTCTACCAATTCTTGTCAGTCTTTTTTCAGATACATAATTGACGGCTCAAATCAAGATGCCTTCCTTTAGCTTAGTCATCACGCACACACTCATACACATTCAATCTCTGAAAGCAAAAGTATGATTGTCAGTAGAAAGAAATTGGTAGAATTCCTTTAGATGGCAATTAGACAATGTATATTGAAGTTTAACATGTGTATATTTTTGATTTAACAATTTTGTTCTTAGGAAATTACTAGGTTAATTTTTACACTTATGTGGAACGATACATGGGAATGTTCATAGCCAATTCTGTATTATCTGGAGTACCCTATAGGACTAAATTACCCACAGCCTGCTATATAATACAATTACCCAATGTCTGCTATAAAACACAATATATATGCCTAAATTTTTTTCATAACTTTGACAATAAAATTAGGTCTTAGTCTGAAGTCAGTTATATCACTATAGTCATACTGGATACTTCTATTATAAACCTTTACTTCTTCATTATGCCATCAAAAAAATCATTAAGCCATTTTCAGTTCTTTTCCACAGACTATTAAAACTCCTTGGCCAGGCACGGTGGCTCACCCTGTAATCCCAGCACTTTGGGAGGCCGAGGCAGGCGGATCACTTGAAGTCAGGAGTGTAAGACCAGCCTGGTCAACATGGTGAGACTCTGTCTCTACTAAAAATACAAAAATTAGCCAGGTGTGCTGGTATGTGCCTGTAATCCCACCTACTTGGAAGTCTGAGGCAGGAGAATTGCTTGAAACTGGGAGGCGGAGGTTGCAGTGAGCCAAGATTACGCCACTGCACTCTGGCCTGGGCAAAGAAGCGACACTCTGTCTCAAAACAAAACAAAACAAAACAACTTCCCAATCAGAGTCTCACAAAATCTTCCTTCTCCCATAGTTATCTACTTTTGTCAAATTTAACCTCCAAAATCACAAATTACATCAGTCATGCTCCTAAAAATATGATAGATCCCCACTGCCTAAGAAGAAAGCCTCAAGTTCTGGCATTCAAAAATCGTCCTCCTTCTAACCTAGAATCTTTCTTCCTTCCTTTACCCACATCCCTCTAGGTAGTAATGTTCTAGCCTAGCCAGTCTAACCAACCATTCCCCAATCACAGTGGACAATTTCTTACCCCTTGTCATTACCCATACCAATTACTCTGAGTAGAATGCCCTTTCTACCTATTTTTATTTATCTGAAGTCTATCTATTCTTCATAGCCTAACACAAATGCCACCCCTTCTCTGTGATATCATTCTACACTAAAAATTAATCGCTCATCTTGTACATTCTCAAAATACTATCACTCTCCATAGCATTTATTTCATCCTGCCACATATTAGAGATCAGGGGTCTCCAACCCCCACCTCCAGCCCCATACCATTCCCATGGCCTATTAGGAAGCGGGCTGC
Organism: Colobus angolensis palliatus; assembly: GCF_000951035.1. Lineage (NCBI taxonomy): Eukaryota > Metazoa > Chordata > Mammalia > Primates > Cercopithecidae > Colobus > Colobus angolensis. Next base: position 1,682,289 of record NW_012116577.1, on the reverse strand, counting down.
ACAGCAGGAGGTGAGTGGTAGGCAAGTGAACATTACCACCTGAGCTCTGCCTCCTGTCAGATCAATGCTGGCATTAGATTCTCATAGGAATGCGAACCCTATTATGAACTGCACGTGTGAGGGACTGAGGCTGCATGCTTCTTATGAGAATCTAATTCCTGATGATCTGAGTGGAACAGTTTCATGCTACAACCATCTCCCCACCACCCCATCCTTGGATAAACTGTCTTTCATGAAACCAGTCCTTGGTGCCAAAAACGATGAGGATCACTGTTATAGATTGTTCTGTACATGTTAATCAGGGTCAACTTTCTAGTTATTTCTATATCTTCCTCGGGCACAGTGTTTTATACATAGCAGGTATTTAATAAGTATTTGTAAACATGCACTTAAACAATGGCTTTTTTCATATATTTCTCAGATCTATAAATCTTTATAAAACTATTTTGGATTCTTAAATAAAATAACTGAACTTCTTGGAATACATGATCATTTAAAACTCAATAGATTTTTCAGAGGGTTGAAACAGGGTAGCCCATTATCTTTATTTGACCTATCCCCACCCAAATAAAAAAATTAAACAGTTACCTTTTCAACATCTGAGAGAGAACTTAGTGATTGATTTTGAAGAACCTCTGGCGCAGTGAATGCTCGAAGATCCTGACTGGAAATATTTTCATCTGTAAATGACACACTACCAGATGGCAGCAACAGCAGAGACCATGGAGAAATGATGAAGCCAAGGGCAGCAGGATCAGCTAGGCTTACTGGTTTGTAATTGCACCAAAATAAAAAAAAAAAAGAGGAAGAAAATTGTTTAAAATTATAATCACAGGAAACAGCAATCACTTCAATGGATAATCCAGCCTATTTGTATAGATGTTAATGAGTAGTTAACATATACCAAATCAACATGCTACAAAAAGACTGGGATTCATATAAATACAACAGGTAGCATTATTAACAACAATGCCTTGATTTGGCTTAATTTTTCAAAATCTGGATAGCAGATCCTAGAAACTAGAAATAGAGCCCTTTCATTGTTTGTCTTAAGAATTAAACTTGGTTCAAATGTTTTATCACAGGGATATATAGATATAGGATAAGGATTAATAGCTCTTTAACTTATTATGAATTATGCATTCCTTTAAGAAACCGGTGAAAGGTGTGGTTTCTCTCTCAAGGACATTGCCCATAAATATAAAGCTCTGTATAAATTCTGAAGTTTTATGGATCTACTTATAAGCCATTTATAGATTCCCAAGTTAGGATTCCGATTTAGACTATAGTGTCCTGAAATGGATAGAAATCAATTCCTTTGAAAATTCCTATTAGGCATTCACAAGGTTTCTAACTACAATGAAATGTCTTGAGTCAAAGTATATATTTTGCTTGAATTTAGATTTTATCTTATTTACATGTGTTCATTATTTCACTAGCATTTCAGGCAGCTTGTTTTGTACTACCAAATATGATCAATGAGGTCTCTTAACTGTTTGTTTTAATGCTTGGCTGTATAGACGTCCAAGAGCTCACACCTAAGAGTATTAACAAAAATATATTCCCTAGACACCAGCAGGCCTCCATCTAAAAGTAAAGCTGTACTTTAGGCTCAACAAAACAGACTGATTAGAATAAACTTCATTTTGTCCCTCATCTCAAAAGTAAGTTAATACAGGTTTTAAGAAAACTGCTAGGTGAACTTGGTTACAGACTCAAGATAACAGCTATAGAAAAATCACAAAAGGCCTATGACTGAAATTCCATTATTCAATCTGAATAAGTTATACTGATATCACTCTGTCAAATGATAAGACATCGACAGAAGTTTATGCAAAAGTTTATCATACAGTATCTACACTTTCCTGAAAACAATCAGAACTGAATTTTTTTTTATCAGAACTGAATCATTCTGACTTTTTAACCTCTATCTATCATCAACATGATCACAATATGACTTATGATTAAAAAGTAAACTACTAAGAGTCATTCCTCCTTTGAAGGTTAAAAATCTACATTTTTATGAATCTGAGACATGTCTTTAATAATGGTGTCAAAGAAGAAAAATGTGTTTGAATGCATCTTTTAATCAGTCACCACATCTTAGGTTGCACTGAAGTGATGTTATAGACCAATGGTCCTCAAAGCCTTAACCAATCATACATCAGACTTCTGAAACTTAGTTCACAATTGTTATTGCCAAATACATTTCAATGAATCATTTCAATTAATCATCACAGCTCACAGTCTTAGGTGTATGCTGTTGTATTTTACAGTTACTGTACAAGTTTTCTGTTGAAAGCCGCCCCTTAGTTATTTCATACACAGAGAACACACAATCTAGCTAGAAAAGAACTGACAAAGCAAAACAATATTTCCCTTGCCAAAAGATACCATTCAAAACCGTGATTTCATGTCACAGATATTATAAAACAATCTAAAATCAATTTATGTCAAATTATCAACTAAGGGGAACAAATACTGGGAGACCAATTGGGAAGGCAATGCAGTAATAATCTGGTGTGAGATGATGATGGCCTATAAGCACAGTGGTGGCAACAGAGGTGGTGAGAAACTGCTGGAAACTGAAGATGTTTTAGAGGTAGTGACAACAGAATTTCCTGACAGATTGGATGTGGAATGACAGAAAAAGAAGACTCAGAAAAAGAAGACTCTGGATGACATCAAAGTTTTGATCTGAGTAATTGGAAGGACAGAGTGCCATCAACAGAGATTGTCTAAAATAGTGCAGGCTGCTGAGGTGGGGGTTAGGAGGTGGCGGCAGGAATTAGAACTTTGGGACCTATTATATTTAAGATATCTGTTATATATTCAAATGGGGATGTCAATTAGGCAATTTGATCTGAAATGTGGGATAAAAATCATAATTACAGATATATATTTTGGGAGTTGCTGGCCTACTGGATGGTATTTAAAGCCATGTGACTTGATGAGGTCATAAAAAAAAAAAAAAGAATTAAGATAGAAAAGAAATGAAGACCAAGGGGACTGAGGCCTGGGGTATGCCAACATGAAGGCTGCTCCTTCTTGGTTTTTTTTTTTTTTTTTTCCAGATTCTTCCTCTTCTCTTGGAGACTGATGCATGTATGGTGCTGTAACTTCCCTCTAACACTTCTTTTACTCAGCACTGCCAATCTCCATCCCACTATTTTAATTAATTCTACTTACTAGACTTTCTGTCCAGTTCTCTAGTACCTAATTCCTGAATCTAAGTTAGGAAGCTGGGATTCTGTCATGGCTAATTCCAGATTGTCTTTCTTTTGGAGGCAAAAGTATGATTTTGGGTGTAACTGTTACCACTTCAAATTTATAAATGATTGTGGATCACAGCTAACACAGAGGCCTGAATGCCACCTAAAAGCCTAAATGTCAAAAGCCTAAATTTTGCCTGTCCTGTCACTGTGGATTCTGGTATCCACCTAGACCAGAAAAGAGCTTGCTGCATTCCTCCTCTTCATCTTTGGCTACAGACTGATGCTCTCCCCTCCTCAGCATGGGAGCACCAATCAGAAACTGCCAAAGGTGAAAGCAATTCATAATTCCTTATCACTATAAAATGAAGAGATTTATTCACTTACCAGCACAACCAAGGTCAGTAAACTGATTATTACTCAGTTAAGAACTACATATATCTCTCCTTTTTTATTAAGTTGTATTTTGTTTTTAAGGGACACATAATCATACTTATTTATAGGGTATAGTGTAATGTTTTGGTACATATATACAATGTGTAATGATGAAACTGTATATTTCAACTTTTATACAATATATTGTTTGCTTTTATTGAACATTTAAAGTATATCTTTATTTTAAGCACCATATATATATACATATACATATATATATACATATACATATATATATATATATATATATATATATATATATATAAACATCTTCCCAATATTACAGGTCATTTGCTAATAGAGTCTAAAGTATTATTGGGGAGATAATATGTACATAAATACAAGATAGAAAGTATTAGGTATCTAAGGAAAAAAAGAGTTTGGAGGATAGCAAATTACTTCAGCTACAATAAAGAATTAATTTCTTTTTTTATATGTGGCCCTTTAATAGGTAAGACTTGACCATGGCTAAGATTAGGATTCTAAAAAGAAGAAATGGCCAAAGCAAAGGCATGTGGGTCAGGAAATTACTAAGTTTGTACAAAGAACAGCAAGAATTTTGGGCAGAGAAATGGTGAAGAGCAGTGAGAAACAGAATTACCAAGAAGGATCACACCTTTGCTTGTTAAAAAAAATACACACAGGCTGGGCGCAGTAGCTCATGCCTGTAATCCCAGCACTTTGGGAGGCTGAGGTGGGTGGATCACCTGAGGTCAGGGTTCAAGACCAGCCTGGCCAACATAGAGAAACCCTGTCTCTACTAAAAAAAAAAAGAAAAAAAAATTAGCAGGTGAGGTGGCGGGTACCTGTAATCCCAGCTACTCAGGAGGCTGAGGCAGGAGAATCACTTGAACCTGAGAGGCAGAGGTTGCAGTGAGCCGAGATCACACCACTGCACTCCAGCCTGGGTGACAGAGTAAGACTCTGTCTCAAAAAAAAAAAAAAGAAAGAAAGAAAAATGAGAAATTACACAAATATATTCAAATGTGATTTTTAAATGGCTTGTAATAAAGTTAAAGCAACTGTGACAACAAACTGCTGTCAAATTCTCTAAACACACACATGACATTTAAGTACTAGACTGTTGAGAAAACATAGTGAAACCACAGAAAATATTTTTAAATAATTTTAAAGGGTTATGCAAACCTGAAAGTAAGGGAATTTAGAGTTGTGGCTAGAATCAGTCTTTAATTCACTCATCTTGTCTAACTAAAAAGAAGAAATTTAAAGCAATGTATTTAAAATCCTTCAAAAAATGCTAACAAAATGATATTTAAAAATGGATTCTAGAAGCTTGTAATTCCATTCACTGTGTTTTAATTGTGTGCTAACTGCATTCAAGAATGCTATTATGAAAGAGCAAATCTGATATGAATTGATTCCAGTAGTCTAATGATTATGGATTTTACCAACATTCCACAGAAAAGTTGCTTAAACAGAATTTCAAGCAGCTAGAGGCAAGGTTAAGGATAAGCAGAAATTTGATATGCAATGTAACACCTTAGAGCTTCTTTCCAATGTTCTTTTAAACTAAGATCATTTTATGTTCATCCATTTTTTTTCCCTGAGGGTTCTTGCCGTTTCCTTTACATTGTCCCCTTATTTTTCATCTTCCACATATACTATTAAAAATCAGGGAAATAATCTTAAATAGGCAACAAACATGGTAAGGAAACACTAATCAAAAGTATCAGGAAATCATTTTGAGACTCAGAACGACAACGACACCATTTTGATCGGAAAAATCCCTTTGCCTATTCAAGCACAAGAAATTAGTCTTCCTATTTTATATGTTCTGTTAGGGTTTCTGGCAAAAATGTATGCAGAGGCCACTGTTCCAAACTCTGAAGGATTTGATAAAGTCCCTCTATAATATGGAATTCTCTCAAAAATTCAGTCCATATGTTCATACAATATATACATTGTTAAATCAATAATCTGGTATAACAATGCACAAACAGAAAATAAAAGGTTTAGAATAGTTCCCCTATATCTTAACATTTTCTTGATAGTAAGTTTTGTGATAAATTATTTAAGGTTCACTGGAAATTGTAGTATATGCTAGAAGTTGATTACAAAATAAAGCTGTATTAATTCCTCAAAAGTTTTGTTACTACTTTAAAAAAACTTCTGTTTGTCTAATACCATACAGGATAGAATAGCAACCCTTTGTTGAAAATAAAATTGTGTAAACGATTGAAATTGATATCTACAATGACGTAAATTGATAATCATAGTCTCTTTAAAGACATTTTACATGTAAGTTTTCTTGGTATAGCTAATCATGCAACATCATTTACTAAACTCCTATGAGCCTTTGGTTCTGAGGAATTTATATTCTGGTGGTAGTTGGTCAGACCTTGCTAATCACCCAGATCCCTAAACTCACCTAGAAGATTTGGAAAGATACTGATATAGGAGTTAAAAAGGAATTATTTAGGCAGATAGTGAGAGTAAGGAAGTCCTCAGTAAGGTTTTCCTTTAATGAAAAGCAGTACCAAAACCATTTTCTTTTCTAACAGAGCAGCCTGTACAATTGAGCTGCCGACAGACAAACAAGCTGGAAGCTTGCACGGGTGAATACTGGCAGCTGTGCCAATAGGAAAAGGTTACCTGGGACTAGACATGTTCAAAATGGCGGCTCCATCTTCCCTTCTCTTTGCCAGCCACCTGTACAGCAAGTAGCAGATAACATGGTGCCGGCCAAGTGGAAAGTCCATTTGCATAATAAGATTTGGACGGGGTGGCCAGACTTCACCATGCACCATGTAAACATCACACCTGGTCCAGCCAATCTGTGGGCCCTATATAGATCAGATACCGCCTCCTCAAGCCTGCCTATAAAATTTGGTACACTCCCATTCCAGGCTAGAATTCCATTTCAGGAGTCTCTTTTTCTTCTCTCACTCTCTCTCTCTAGAAAAACGAAAATGTTTTTGTAACCCTGTTTTGACATATTTCTCCTAGAATAAAAGTGGTTTAAGGATACAAATTATAATTTCCCTAAAGATCAGGTACAATGCCATTATAATTATCTAATTGAAATATTTGCAAAAATTAATTTGTTTCCCATTTTAAATCTATACCACAGGTCCACAACCTTTTTAAGTTGCTCTTCTAGAGAGAGTGAGTGAGAGAGAAAGAGAGAGAGAGACAGACAGAGAGAGAGAGAGAGAGAAGAGAGAGAAGACAGAAGAGAGAAGAGAGAACTGTTCTCCTTTCTCTTTCTTTTGCCTATTAAAACCTCCGCTCCTAAACTCACTCCTTATGTGTGTCCCTGTCCTTAATCTTCCTGGTGCGAGTCTACGAACCTCGTGTATTTACCCCAGACAACGATGCCGCTTCAATATCAGAGAAACTGTCAGCTTCATTTCATTCTTTTTATAGTAGCTGACTTCAGTAATTTAAGTATGTAGTCTTATTTTACTGAGAGACAGTACAGTGTAAGCCAGAATCCCTGGATTCAAATCCCAAGTTTGATATTTAGGGTTTATACAGTGATCTTCAGTAAGTTATTTAGCACCTCTGTGCCTGAATTTCCTTATTTATAAAAATCATTGTCACATCATAGATAAGGCTGCTGTGAGGATTAATGAAAAAACAAAAACCAAAACCAAAGACTTAGAACAGTTCCTGGCATACAGCAGTAAGTGCCATATAAAAGTGGTGACTGTTATTATTTAATAAACCTTGTCTCAAAGATACCAGTTGTAGACTACACAGCTAAGAAAATTCACTCCTTGAATTTGTCCTCAATCACCTACTTAGCATTTTCCCCCCACAGAAGACAAAGAGCGTATCATCCATGACAAGTACTGTAGTTTCAGAATAATAGATTTAATTCTCAAACTGTTCTATTCTAGATCTTTGGGAAATTTTGTTGGCATCTTTTACATAGAAAAAAACGTGAGAAATACAAATGATTTAAGGTACAAAGTATCCCCAAATATCAATTTGTTCTTTAATTAAAATTAATTTCTTGGGGAATATCCTTTTTGTAAGTAGTCTGTTTATTACTTATTACATGGCATTCCTAGTTAGTATAGATCCTCAATTTAGAACAATTGCTTTAAGATTTGATGATCAAACCAATTAGTACTTATTGAGTAACTACATTTGTCAAATTGGTATTTTACTATACATAGTCATTAACTTTAGGTAAAACATGACTTGTTAAATGAAGACATTTATTTGAATGCACATTATCAGTACAGTATCAGCATAGTTTTAGAAATTTTGTTTGTAATACAAGTTGCAGTATTCTAATAACATGAAATCATGCAAACTTGTTACTCCAAATTGGTCTGTTTCATGAATAGGAGATAAAAGATATTTTTATTTCTTAATGATGACATTAGCCACACAAACACATACATTTTCTCTCTTTTTAAAATGACTAAACACAAGCAAGCTGCTTGCCCAAACCACAACCACTGGAATCTTGGTATGGCTACTGATCAAATAGGCTTTCAGTAGTTGTGTTTTGTTATGTACTTCCAGAACTACGCTACTTGGCAACAAAACACTAATGAAACAAGTGATATACAGACAATCTATATTAGTAAAACCAAATTGGTTATTATTAAAAGTAACAAAGCTTAAGTGATTGGACAATGTGGATAGAGGGAAGCAGGTCTCTTGCTTTCTTCTTCAGCAGGCCTGCCTGGCCACCTGATTCAAGCAGCATGAAAGAAATAGTAGCAGTTCCTTTCATTCCTCCTTCCTTTCTTATCATATGCTGAGGAGCTGCTCACTTTATTCTTTTGAAATACTATGGTTCCTCTTTGATTTGCCTTTCACTTCCACCTTTTCCACCAACTGCTTTATGCTTACCATCAATAAAAACTGTCTCTCTCAAAATTATATGCCAAAATACTGAAAAAAAGTTTTTGTAACTCTGTTTTCACATATTTCTTCTAGAATAAAAGTGGTTTAAGGATACAAATTATAATTTCCCTAAAGATCAGGTACAATGCCATTATAATTATCTAACTGAAATATTTGTAAGAAAAAGATTTTGTTTCCTATTTAAAATCTATACCACACAGATCCACAACCTTTTAAAGTTGCCCTTCTGCCCTGCTTGAGAATAACTTACTAATTTGGACTTTGCTGACCACACACACACAACTATTTTGGAGTTACACTATCAAGAAAAGCAAAGTTTTCTTTCAACTTTCAAATACCAGAAACTCTAAATTATTCACCCAGAGAATACTCTTGATCTTTATTCTCCAATCTCTTTTAGTTACATTTTCAAGTATGATTTAAGAAAAGAGTCAGCTTGGCTTATTTGAATACTGAAACAAACTTATTTACAATGTCTGACTTTGGGAGTTTAAGGTAATTAAGAAACCATGCAGGCTTTCTGTTTTCTGATCCACTGAGGACTTTGTGTGAATTCTGGAGACAGAGCACGGGAATCTACACAGTATTTTTAAATAACTTCCTGGAGATTCCAATATGTGTACCAACCTACCCTACATGCAAATAAAAACCACTGCTCTCATTAGGGACATTAAAATGGTATCACTAATTAAGTTGCTTCTTGACCTTGTACTTGCTCCAATTATATGTCAATTAACTGGTATTAAATATATAATAAGATGAGATATGTATAACTTTATATTCTTTCCTGATGCTTTTTGTTTGCTTGTTTTGCAGCTTACAAAGCTGTAAGTAAGGCATTTTACAGGAGATACAGCAAGCTGGAAAGTGTTACAAGTAACTATTTTATCCAAATTATAGCTATGCCATTTTATTAGAAAGGCAGAATAACTATCAGTAATTTCAGACTACAAATGAGACCTAAATAGCTCTTCTCTATTTATAATATGGAAGCTGATTAAAGAGTACCAAATTGAGACTGCCACTGACATTTAGAAATAAATTGCCTTATCCACTGATGGGGTTCAGAACATACTGCCCCAAATTATGGCACCCTGGTATTTGAGAAAACCACAGAAGCAGGAAGGTCACTCTCTGACCTTCTCCCACCCTTTTCCTCTGAAATAGGACATAAGACCTTCATTCAAGAGGTGCCCTTTGTATAGCTGGAGGAAAGAAACATCCTCATCTCTGAAGACACAAGGACACAAAGAAGAATCTGATCAAAAAGGCTGTGCTAAGTTTCCCCCAGTTTACCATTAGATCACACTTTATTATCAAATTATACTCTCAATCCCATCCACTTCTCCACCAAACAGTGCAAAACCCCCCACAGGTTTAATTATTCCTTTGGGTTTTCAATTCCAAAGGCTCTTGTGTTACATAAAACTTATATACCATAAATTTGTATGCTTTTCTCTTGTTAATCTGTCTTTTATTACAGGGGCTTCAGCCATGAACCTAGCAATGGATAAGAAAAAGACATTTCTTTTCCCCTACACCACTTAATTAAACATTAACTTCATTTGGCTTTTTCTATCTCATTCCCAAAGTAAAATAAACTACAAATGAACTTCCTAAGCATTTTGTTTCTTCTGTAACACTTTCTGTATTTACTCATTTATTTTTAAGAGTTGGGGTCTCACTCTGTCACCCAGGCTGGAGAGCAGTGGTGCAATCATAGCTGGCTGCATCCCCAAACTTCTGGGCTCAAGCAATCCTCCTGCTTCTGCTTCCAAGTAGCTGTGGTAAGTGCCTGTAATCCAACACTTTCTATAAATCCAATAAATATCCATAGTGTATGAGGTGAGCACCTTTAATCTCTCACCCTGTCTGATATACAAATGCATTAGGCATACAACCAGTACCTCAAGGTCATGGAATTCATATCCATTTTTTTATTTCCCTGAAGAGTACCCTGAAGAGTAGCAAAACTACTCTATGTATATGTAATATTTTAGCTGCAGACTTCTAAAAGACAGTTTGCTTAAAAGTGGTTTCTTTTTAAAAATATAACAGCTGGGCACGGTGGCTCACGCCTGTAATCCCAGCACTTTGAGAGGCCAAGGCAGGTGGATCATGAGGTCAAGAGATCAAGACCATCCTGGCCAACATGGTAAAATCCCATCTCTACTAAAATTACAAAAATTAGCTGGGCGTAGTGGTGCGCGCTTGTAGTCTCAGCTACTTGGGAGGCTGAGGCAGGAGAATTGCTTGAACCTGGGAGGCAAAGGTTGCAGTGAGCCGAGATTGCGCCACCATACTCCAGTCTGGTGACAGAGTGAGACTCCGTTTCAAATAAATAAATAAATAAATAAGAAATAAAAATATAACAATCATATCTTATTTGACCATCTTGTTAAAGCAGCTATAAAAATGTTAACTATGAATGGTAAATTATATTTAAAAACTTGATCTTATTGTTAGCTTAACAATTTTGTCAAAGCAATTTTGGAATGATGTGCTAAGCCTTTTAAAATGCTAGTATTTCTGTTGCCACCTAACAATTTCATTATAGCCTCTGTAGATTTTACAGCTGCCAAATTACATTTTGCCAGACAAAATAAACTACAACAGAGATAATTACCAATAAAAAAAAGTTTTACAGTAAAGGACTTTTATAAAGCAGCAGGTTTTTTATTTTATTTTTTGCAAGTGCAGACAAAGTTTCAAAAGAGATCTTTTTTCTTCCACCTCTGCAATCTGCATAAATCTTGGGGGTGGGGGTGTAAGAGGAGCAGATACAGAATTTAAAGAATAACTCAGTGATTTCATTTTACTTTCAAGGGCCTGAAATTTATACAAAGACAGAAACATCAATAATACCAAGGGTGACTGGCATTTATTTCATTTTTGGAGAACTGGATGAAAAGGTCAATGAAGAATAGTATATTTTTAGTTTCCAGAGGAAAAAATATATATATCTTTCCAGAGAGAAACTGGCTTTGTCTCGTGTTTACATGGAACCACGTTCTCTGTAGGTACTCATGAAAAATATTTTTCTGATCACTAATGCCATTCTCTGCTGTTACTGACATATCTCCCTCACCCCTCTCTGCCCTGCCACTTACGTTGTAAAGACATTTTCCTTCTCAAAAAGAAAAGGAGGAAGGAAGATTATTTGAATGGTAAACTATTCAATTTTAAAAAAATAGTATACATTTCTTATAAAAATGGTAACTATGACTGACACACATCACCCCAAGAAAGTAAAATTTTAACTTGTTACTACATGATACAAGGTGTAAAGCTCTCTTTTAATTTCTATATTGGAGAAAAGATATTGAGAAATACCTGTAAAATGTTTTCTGTAAAAACCTTAGTTACATAATCTGAATGTCTCACAGAATGTTGAGTAAAAGAAGTCAGACACCCAAGAGTTCACATTGTATGATTCTATTTTTATGATGTTCAAAACCAGGCAAACAGTACCTGTGTGGTATGTCATAGCAGTGATTACCCTTGGTAAACAAGAATTGACTAGGAGGGAACATGAGGGAGCCTTCCAGGTACTGAAAATACTCTGTATCTGAATCTGAGTGGTGACTATATGAGTGTGTACATTCATAAAATTAATCAGGCTGTACAATTAAGACTAATGCTGTTTGCAATATATGTTATACCTCAACAATAATAAAATCTCTGTTAAGTATAAAAATTTAAACAATAAATATAGTGAGTAAAAGTAACATTTATTACCAAGGATAGGACTAGAGAAGATGAACTGTAGCAACTCTCCTATCTAACTGTATGGCTATTTAAATTTATAAAACTGGCTGTTTAGAACATCTGAAGTCAAAATAATTTTAAATTAAAACACAGAGTATTGACTGTGTTTGTGGGGAAGGGGTTGTTTGCTACAAGCGAGTCATATACTTATCAAATAACCTACATTATTCATATTAAGCATCTTAGATATTAAATTTAATTTTGTGTTTTACAGTTTGTTTCCAGGGAACAAATGGGTAATTTCACATAGTTCAAACACATTTAACTTGAAGGACCTGTTAATTCTGGAGTTACAAATGCAGGGCAAGATGTAGCATGTCAAAGAGAACTGATACACCCTCTTAATCAACCAAATTATGGCTATAGATAATAAGGAATATAATATTAAGGCACTCGTTAGGATTTGATCTTTTAAAAGCTGCATACCCTGTACAAAGATTTACTTTAAAAGTTTTAACCCATAAAAACTTTCTATATTTCCTATAAAGTCTTTTTTTAAAAAAAAACCTCAGGAAATCAATTTGAAGTTCATGCTTTGGCTGTCTTCTTATGATTTAATTGTGTTACTTATTCTCCTTTGTTTCTACCAGATTGGAAGTTCTACATTTTCTTTTTTATTTTGTGATTATTGCCAAAAACTTTAAGGATATTTGAACTATGCAAACTCTAAGGCCAATTATAGATATTATTCTCATAAACAGATCAACCCTTAGACTGCTTTAACTCCTATCACCTACATCTGTCTCTCATACTACTGTTTTACTTATAATTTTAAATTTGAGATGATTGCTGTTGATGTTTTATACAGCCATTGATTGCTTAGATTGATCATCAAGTTGACTGATTCTTTTGCTTACAGTTCCTTCTTGAACCTTTGTCTTCCTTCTGGGTTTTATTTCCTTCTTCCTGAAATACATAAGTACTCAGTTTTCACATGAAAATGTTTTGTTTTGACCTTAATCTTGAACCAAAGTTTAGACATCAAATTCTATCTATACATTCCAATGCAGTGGCTATCAGCCACGTGTGACTTTTAAGTTTTTTGTTTTGTTTTTGAGACAGATTCTTACTCTGTCACCCAGGCTGGAGTGCGGTGTCTTGATCTCGGCTCGCTGCAACTTCCGCCTCCCAGGTTCAAGTAATTCTCCTGCTTCAGCCTCCTGAGTAGCTGGGACTACAGGTATGCACCACCACGCCCAGCTAATTTTTGTATTTATAGTGGATTGGGGTTTCACCACGTTGGCCAGCCTGGTTTTGAACTCCTGACATCAGATGATCCACCCACTTTGGCTTCCAAAAGTGCTGGGATTACAGGTGTGAGCCACTACGCCTGGTCACTTTTAAAATTTTGAAATGTGGCTTCTGTACCTGAGGGATTGAGTTTTTAATTTATTTAAAATTTAATTTTCAGATGAACACTTAATCAGATATTAGCAAACTTCTAAGTATGATTATAACAACTTAGGCATGTAAATTACTTTTTCATCTGTATATTTTATGAAATGTAAATATTTTTGATAAAATTTAGAGTCTGAATTGGCATATGCTATGAGTGTTAGATTTTGATGACGACTTAGTACAAATAAAGTGTACAACATCTTACTAATACTTTTTCATACCAGTTACATATGAAAATAAAATTTTTAATATATTGGATTAAATAGAACATAGAAATTAATTTCATCTATCTCTTTTAATCCTTTTAATGCAGGTCATAGAGAACATTAAATTATACATGATGTTTACGATATTTCTATTAGACAATGTTATTGTAGGTTGTTATAGTGATAATATTTTATCTTTTTTCTTAAAATAATTATGATGTATCCTCACAGCAGTTTTAAGATTCTATTTCTTAGTGAAATTAAGCAGTTTTAAGAATTTATTTAATTCTACCAAATTCTGACCTTATTTTTACTGTTCAGTCTGCTCTTAAGCTAATTCTTTTTTCTTTGTAGATAATTCAGCTTTCTTTTTCTCTCTGACTGCTTTAAAAACCTTCTGCTTGTTTATGGTGTCCTATACTTCCAATCCCATTGATCTATGTGGAGAATTTTTTTAAGAATTTTGACTGTGACTTATAGCTTCTAGAATTTGAAGATCTACATATTTTATCAGTTCTCAAAAATTATCAACTATTATATCTTCATTAATTGTTCTGTTTCCTATCCTCTTGGTTTTCCTTTCAGAACTCAGAGGTATGTTGGACCTTCTCATTCAATGCCCCATAAACCTGAACTTTCTCCTATTTTTAGTATTAGGGTGATCTCTTCAGCCCTATTTTCTAGTTTACTAATTTTATGTTTGAAAAGAAAATAGAAGTTTTTAAAAATAACCAGGAAGAAGGAGACAGAGCAAGATGGCCAAATAGAACCCTGAGCAATAATCCCCCATCAGGAACACTAAATTGAACAAACCATCCACGCAAGAAGGCACCTTCATAAGAACAAAAAAGTCAGGTGAGTGATAAAAGTACCTATGTTCAAACCAGGCACTTTTTATCAAGGAAAGAGGCACTCAAGAGTGTAGGAGAGACAGTCGTGCATTGACTACATCAATTCCAGGCAGTGCAGTGAGGAGACAGAGTCTATGTGCTTGGAGGAGACATTGAAGTCAGCGGGGGACTGTACAATGGAGCTCAGTGCTGCTCTGTCACAGCAGAACACAACACAGGTAGGAATTCTGTCAATGCCTATGAGGGAGCATTCAGACCACAAGTGGGCTAGAGGGGAATCCCCAACTCCAGCGAGAAGAACCCAGTTTCAGGCCAGTGGGGCTTCACAACCAGCTGACTAAAGTGACCTGGACCACAGAATAAATTTGAGTGGCAGTCAGACCACAAGGACTGCAGTCCTAGGGCAAACCCTGGTGCTGCACTAGTCTCAGAGGCAGTGGACTTGGGATGCAACCCAGTGCAAAACCAACTGTGGCAGCTAAGGGAGTGCCTGCATCACCCCTCCCCAACTCCAGGCAGTGCAGCTCTTGGGGAGACTCCCTCCATGTGGAGATGGAGTGGGAAGAGCACAGAGGACTTTGTCTCACAACTTGGGTACCAACTTGGCAGATTCCTGAAGCCCCCAATTCCAAGTCTTTGCTCCTAGATGGTGTTTCTAGACCCATTCTGGGCCAGAAGAAAATGCACTGTCCTGACGGAACGACTCAGTCCCAGTCGGATTCACCACCTGCTGACTAAAGTGGTTATGGTCCTTGAATAAAGATCAGCAGCAGCTAGGCGGTAGTGGCCATGTGTCTTGGGTGAACCCCAGTACCGTGCTGGTCTGCAAGCCTTCAGGTGAGACTCTGCAGTGTCAGCTGTGGTGATCACAGGAAAGTCTGTGTCACCTCTCCCTCCACTCCAGGCAGCCTAGTACAGAGAGAGGTTCCTTCTGACTGGGGAAAAGAGAGAAAAGAGAGCAAGTGGCTTTGCCTGCTAACCTAGGGAATCTTCCTTATCTTATCCAAGTTCACCAAGTCAGCGTTATTTAGGGGGCTGCAAGAGTCGCAGTGCTCCTGGGCTTAGGGCGCCCCCTAGTGCTGAAATGGCTGCAGTAATTGCAGGCTTAGATGAATTCATGGAAAGTCTTGTCAAGAAAGTTGGATACAAACAAGACTAGACTGCAAAGATTGGAATATATACTTAACTCTTCAATGCCTAGACATCAATGAACGTCCGAAAGCATCAGGGACACACAAGGAAACATGACTTCACCAAATGGACTAAATAAGGCACTAGTGACCAGTCTTGGAGTGATGAAGATATTCCTTTCAGAAAGGAAATTCAAAATAGTTCTCTAGAGGAAACTCAATGAACATCAAGAAAATAAGAGAAAGAATTCAGATTTCTATCAGAGAAATTTAACAAAGAGATTAAAATTTAAAAAATCAAGCAGAAATTCTGGAACTGAAAAATTCAAACAAACTGAAAAATGCATCAGAGAATCTCAACAGCAGAACTGATCAAGCAGAAGAAAAAAACTGATGAGTTCAACAACAGGCTATATGGAAATACACAGTCAGGGGGAAAACAAGAAAGAAAAAAAAAGAATAAAACTTGGCTACAAGAGCTGGAAAATAACCTCAAAAGGGCAAATCTAAGAATTATTGGCCTTAAAGAGGATATAAAGAGAGTGCAATAGAAAGTTTAATAACAGAGAACTTCTCAAACCTACAGTATGAATATCCAAGTACAAAAAGATCAAAGAACACCAAGAAGATTTAACTCAAACAAAACTACCTCAAGGTATATAATAATCAAACTCAAAGGAGAAGGATAAAGAAAGGGTCCAAAAAGCAGCAAGAGAAAAGATACAAATAACATATAAAGGAGCTCTGACATGTCTGACAGCAGAATTCCTACTGGACACCTAACTCACAGGCCAGGAGGGCCTCTGACACATTCAAAATGCTGAAGGAAAAATCTGTTCCAACCTAGAGTATTATATCTAGCAAAATTATCCTTCAAACATGAAGGAGAGATAAAGACTTTCCCAGACAAAGAAAAGCTGATGGATTTTGTAGCACCAGACGTGTCTTACAAAAAATGTTAAAGAGAGGTCTTCAATATGGAAGAATGTTTATGAGCAACAAGAAATCATCTGACAGAATAAAATTCACTGGTGATAATAAGTACACAAAAAATACAGAATACTCTAACACTGTAATTGTTGTGTATAAATCATGCATATTTTAGTAGACTAAAAGAAAAACCCATCAAAAACAATAACTACAATAACTTTTAAAGAGAAAGCATTAGCAAACCAAACCCAAAATTAGTAGTATAAAAGAAAGATCAGAGCAAAAATAATTAAAATTGAGATTTAAAAAAAATACAAAAGATCAACCAAACAAAAAAATTGGATATCTTTGGGTTTTGTTTTTTTTTTTTTTTGCTTTTTGTTTTTAACAGATGGCCCAACACTATGTTGCCCAAGAATACAGTGGCTATTCACAGGTGTGATCATAGTGCACTGAAGCCTCAAACTCCTAGTCTCAGCTGATCCAATTCTTCTGCCTCAGCCTCCTGTGTAGCTTGGACCACAGATGTGTGCCACTGCACCTGGCTAATTGGTTTTTTGAAAAGATAAACAAAATTGACAAACTTTTAGCCAAGGTAAGAAAAAAAAGCGACAAGACCCAATTAAATAAAAGCAGAGATGAAAAAGGAGACATTACAACTGATATCACAGAAATTCAAAGGATCATTAGAGACTACTAGGAGAAACAATATCCCAATAAATTGGAAAACCTAGAAGAAATGGATCAATTCCTAGAAACATACACCCAACCAAGACTGAACCATGAAGAAATCCAAGTAACAATAGACCAATAACAAGTAATGAGGTAAGAGCAGTAGTAAAAGGTCTCCCATCAAAGAAAAGCCCAGGACCTGATGGCTTCACTGCTGAATTCTACTAAACTTTTAAAAAAGTAATACAAACCCTATTCAAATGATTCCAATAAATCAAAGAGGTGGGAATACTTTCAAACTCATTCTCTGAAGCTAGTATTACCCTGATATTAAAACCAGACAAAAATACATGAGGAAGGAAGGAAGCAAGGGAGGGAGGGAGGGAGAGAGGGAGGGAAACTAACTACAGACCAGTATTACTGATAAAAAGAAATGCAAAAATCCTCAACAAAATACTAGCAATCTGAATTAAACAACACAATAAAAGGATCATTCATTATGTTCAGGTGGGATTCATCCCAGGGATGGAAGGATAGTTCAACATGGGCAAATCATTAAATGGGAGATATCATATCAACAGAATGAAAGACAAAAACCATATGATCATTTCAATACATGCTGTAAAAGCATTCAATAAAATTAAACATCTCTTCATAATAAAAACTCTCAGCAAACAGTATAGAAGGAACATACCTCAACATGATCAAGGCCATATATGACAAACCCACAGCTAGTACTGAATGGGGAAAAACTGAAAGCTTTTCCTCTAAGATCCATTAACAAGATAAGGATGCCTACTTCCACTTTTATTCAAAATAGAATTAGAAGTTCTAGCCAGAGCAATTAGATAAGAGAAATAATAAAGAACATCCAAATTGGAAAAGAAGAAGTCAAGTTATTCTTACCAGCAAATGATATGATCTTGTATTTAGAAAAACCTAAACGCTCTACCAGAAAACTTTTGGAACTGATAAACAAATTCAGTAAAGCTAAGGGATACAAAACTCAACATACAAAAATCTGTAGCATTTCTATACCATTAGCAAACAATATGACAAATTAAGAAAGTAATTCCATTTACAAGTGCTACATATAAAATAAAATACCTAGGAATAAACTTAACCAAAGAAGTAGAAGATCTCTACAATTAAAACTATAAAACAGGCCGGTTGCAATGGCTTATGCCTGTAATTCCAGCCCTTTGGGAGGCTGAGGCAGGTGGATAGTCTGAGTTCAGGAATTTGAGACCAGCCTGGGCAACGTGGTGAAACCCCTTCTCTACAAACAGATACAAAACTCAGCCAGGCATGACGCATGTCTGCAGTCCCAGCTCCTCAGGAGGCTGAGATGGGAGGATCACTTGAGCCTGTCTTGCTGGGTGTGGTGGTGGGCGCCTGTAATCCCAGCTACTTGTGAAGCTGAGGCAGGGAGAATCACTTGAACCCAGGAGGCAGAGGCTGCAGTGAGCCAAGATCATGCCTTTGGACTCCAGCCTGGGTGACAGAGCAAGATTCCACCACAAAACAAAACAAAATAAAACAAAACAGTGATGAAAATTAATTGAAGAGGATACACAAAAATGGATGGATACTCCATGTTCATGGATTGGACTAATCAATATTGTTTAAATGTTTAAATAAAAATGAACCAAGCATGACACACGTCTGTAGTTGACATGCGTTTAGATATGACACGTTTAGACATGATGCATGTCTAAAGCAATCTACAGATTCAATACAATCACTACTAGGATATCAATGAAATTCTTCACAGAAATAGAACAACATCTTAAAATTTATATGGAATCACAAAAGACCCAGAATAGCCAAAGCAATCTTGAGCAAAAAGAACAAAGCTAGAAACATCACATTACCTGACTTCAAATTATACTACAAAGCTATAGATACCAAAACAGCATAGTACTAGCATAGAAACAGACACATAGGCAAAGGAAAAAGAATAGACAACCCAGAAATAAATTCGTACATTCACAGTGAACTGACTTTTGACTAAGCTGCCAGGAACATATATTAGAGAAAGGACAGTCTCTTCGATAAATGATGCTGGGTAAACTGAATATCCATATGTCAAAGAATGAAGATAGACTCCTATCTCTTGCCATATACAAAAATCAAATCAAAATAGATTAAAGACTTAAATCTAAGACCTGGAACAATGAAACTACTAGGAAAAAACATTGGGGAAAAACCCTAGGGCACTGGTGTGCACAAAGATCTCTTGTGTAAGATCTCAGAAGTACAGGCAACCAAACTATTTTTGTTCACAGCAAAATTGAACAAATAGGATCACATCAGGCTAAAAAGCTTCTGCGTAGGAAAGGAAACAACAAAAAGACAACCCACAGAATGGGAGAAATATTTGTAAACTATCCATCTGATAGATTAATAACCAGAATATATAAGGAACCCAAACAACTTAAGAGAAAAAAACAAATAATCCCATTAAAAAGTGGGCAAAGGATCTGAACAGACATTTCTGAAAGGAAGACATACAAACAGCCAACAAGTATATAAAAAATGCTCAAAATCATTAATCAGAGAAATTTAAAGCTACAATGAAGTATCAGCTCACTCTAGTTAAAATGACTTGTATAAAAAAGAAAGGCAATAATAAATGATGGTGAGGATGAGGAGAAAGGGGAACCCTTGTATACTATTGGTGGGAATGTAAATTACTACAGCCACTATGGAGGATAGTATGGAAAAAAAAAAAATGCAACTACCATATGATTCAGCAATCCCACTGCTAGGCATCTATCCCAAACAAAGGAAATCAGTGTATCAAAGAGATATCTTCACTCTCATGTTTACGGCAGCACTACTCACCATAGCCAAGTTACGGAATCATCTCAAGTATCTATCAACAGATGAATGGGTATAGAAAATGTGGCATATATACACAACAGATATTATTCAGCCATATTAAAAGAATAAAATTCTTTCATTTGCAACAACATGGATGGAACTGTAGGACATTATGTTAAGTGAAACAAGCCAGGTACAGAAAGACAAATTTCACATGTTCTCACTCATAGGTGGGAGCTTCAAAAATAAAATTGAACTCACGGAGATAGAGAGTAAAATGATGGTTACCAGAAACTGGGAAGGTTAGTAGGGAAGGGGGATAAAGAGAGGATGGTTAATGGGTATAAAAATAGTTAGAAAGAAAAAATAAGATGTAATGTTTAGTAGTACAATAGGGCAACTGCAATTAAGAATTTATTGCATATTTCAAAATAACTAAGAGTAGAATTTGAATGTTCTTAATACAAAGAAATGATAAATGCTTGAGGTGATGAATACCCCAGCTACCCTGATTTGACCATTACACACTGTATGCTTTTTTCAAAATATCACATGTACCTCAAAAATAACTAGTATGTAGGCATAATAATTAAAAATAAAAATGGCTGGGCGCAGTGGCTCACGCCTGTAATCCCAGCACTTTGGGAGGCCGAGGCGGCCGGATCATGAGGTCAGGAGATCAAGACCATCCTGGCTAAGAAGGTGAAACCCCGTCTCTACTAAAAGTACAAAAATTAAACGGGTGTGGTGGCGGGTGCCTGTGGTCCCAGCTACTCAGCAGGCTGAGGCAGGAGAATGGTGTGAACCTGGGAGGCGGAGCTTGCAGTGAGCCAAGATTGCGCCACTGCACTCCAGCCTGGGCAACAGAGCAAGACGCCATCTCAAAAAAAATAAAAAAATACAAATAAATAAATAAATAATCATAATCTGTTTAATATATTGAAGATCTCCACTGAGGTTTTAAATTTAGTCACCACATATTTTATTTCTAGATGTTTTATTATTATTTTTCATTCTGCCTGTATTCATTTTTTGGGGTTGCTATAACAAAGTACCATAGAATGGATGACTTAAGTTAAAGAAATTTATTTTCTCACAATTCTGCACTTTTGTAAAAGTGCAAAATCAAGGTGCTGCCAGGGTTGGTTTCTTCTGAGGACTCTCTTCTTGGCTTATAGGTGGCCATCTTCTCCCTGTATCTTCTCATAGTTTTCCTTCTGTATGTGTTTATGTCCTAATTTCCTCTTCTTATACAGACACTAGTCATATGGGATTAGGCCCCACCTTAATAACTGTATTTTAACATTATTAGCTCTTTGAAAACCCTATCTTCGATACAGTCCTATTTTGAGGTATCAGGGGTTAGGACTTCACGAATTTTTGAGGAACACAATCCCATAACATTGTCTATTTTTAATGTTTTCAGTGTTCTGAATTTTTTTCATTAAAAAAAATGTTTTTAGTCATTTTAAAAACTAAACTCCATAAACTAATTTAAATATACTTATTAGAAAATTCTATTATACACATATTTTAAAGGTGGGTAGTCTACTCCTGCTGATCTACAAAGAGAAAAAATGAACATTTGGCTCAAAAAAGTCAGGTATAGCATTTGACTGAAAAACATTTTTCTTTTAAAAACACAGTTTAAAATTAAGAAAAAACATCAAGCTCTAAATTTAAACAATTTTTGAAAAAATATTTGACGATACTCCTTTTTGTTAAGCAGATTTGTTAGGGAATAACTGACATACAATAATTGTACATACTAAAAGAGCACAATTTGATGTTCTGACATATGAATAAGCCTGTGAAACTATTATGGCAATCAAATCAAGATAATTAATATGTCCATAACCTCTAAAAGTTTTCTCATGATCTTTTATAATTCCCTGCTTCATCCCCATCATCTCTCATCCCTAAACCACTGGTCTGCTTTGTCACTACAGCTTAGTTTGTATGTTTTAGAGTTTTAGATTAGAATCATATAGAACGTACTATTTTTTGTCTGACTTCCTTCACTCAACATAATTATTTTGAGATTAATCGATGCTGTTGCATGTATCAATAGTTCACTCCTTTTTACTGACGTGTAGCATTTCATTATATGAATATATCACAATGTGTTTATCTATTCACTTGTTGATAGACATTTGTATCGTTTCCAGCTTTTGGTTACCACAAAGAAATGTGCTATGAACATTCATGTACAAGTCTTTGTGTGGACATATGGTTTCATCTCTTTTAAGTAACTAGGAATGTATATGGCAGGTTTATTTAACTTTTAAAGAAACTATCAGTTTCCCAAATGTAAAGCTGTATCATTTTACATTTCCACTAGCAGTCTATGAAACTTCCAGTCGCTGGCTGGGCACAGTGGCTTATGCCTATAATCCTAGCACTTTGGGAGGCCGAGGTGGGCAGAAGATGATTTGAGGCCAGGAGTTCCAGACCAGCCTGGCCAAGATGGCAAAATCCCATCTTTACTAAAATACAAGGAAATAGCCAGCTGGGTATGGTGGCACACTCCTGTGATCCCAGCTACTTGAGAGGCTGAGGTGGAAGGATCACTTGAACCTGGGATGCAGAGGTTGCAGTGAGCCAAGATCTCACCATTGTTCTCCAGCCTGGGCAACAGAGGGAAACTCTGTCTTAAAAAAAAAAAAAAAAAAAATTGCAAATATTTTCTCCCAGTGTAGGTCTTTTCCTTTCATTCTCTTAACAATATGTTTAGAAGAGTGGATGTTTTTGATTCTAATGAAGTCCACTGTATCTCTTTTTTTCTTTTATGGATCATACATTTGTCTTATTTACATCTCTGCCTAATTCAGGGACACAACTACTGTCTCATTTTTTTTAAGAACTTTAATTTTTGGTATATGGATATCCAATTATTACAGCACCATTCATTTAAAATAGCATCGTTTCTTTCTTGCAAATCAATTGACCATATAGGTGTGGATTTATTTCTGGACGCTATTATGTTCAATTGATCTAGTTGTTTATTTTGATTACTGTAGCTTGATAATAAATCTTGAGACCAGGTAGTGAGAGTCCTCAAACATTGTTCTTTTTTCAAAGTTGTTTTGGCTACAGTAAGTCCACTGAATTTCCATAAGAATTTTACAATCCACTTGTCATTTTCTACAAAAAAATATAGACTGTTGGAATTGCACTGAATCTAGAGATCAGTTTAGAGAAAATTGACATCTGAACAATACTGAGTCTTTCAATATAGGAACACACTGTAGCTCTCTATCTATTTAGGTATTCTTTAATTTCTCTCAGCACTGTGTTTTAGTTTTTGTTACATAGGCCTTCATATCTTTTGTCAGGTTTATTTCTAATTTTTTCATATTGTTAAATTTTGTATTCCATATTTTACTTTTTTTTTTTAACTATTTCTAAATGGTAAAAGAGTTGTTTTTTGCATATTGATCTTGTATCTTTCAACTCGTTAAACATTTATGAGTTCAAGTGGCGTTTTTTGGATTCTATCAAATTTTCTATACAGAACATGTCATATTCAAATACATACAGTTTTACTTTTTTCTAATCTGGATGCCTTTTGTCTTGTTTTATTTGCACTAGTTGGAACTTAGAATACAATGTTCAATATAAGTAATGAGAGCAGATACGCTTGATCTATTCCTGATCTCAGGGGAAGAGTCAATGATTTACCAGTATGATGTGAAGATACCTGTTATTAGGTTGAGGTAGTTCCTTTCTATTCCTATATGAGAGTTTTTTTTCCTTTTCTTTTTTTTTTTTTTTGAGACAGGGTCTCATTCTGTTGCCCAGGCTGGAGTGCAGTGGTGTTATCTTGGCTCACTGCAACCTCCTGAGCTCAAGCCATCCTCTTGAATAGCTGGGACTACAGGTGTATGTCACCACGCCTGACTAATTTTTGTATTTTTTGTAGAGACGGGGTTTTCACCATGTTTCGCAGGCTGGTCATGAACTCCTGAACTCAAGCAGCTCACACCTGTAATCCCAGCACTTTGGGAGGCTGAAGCAGGAGGGACATATTGGTTTGTAGTTTTATTTTCTCTAATGTATTTGTCTGATTTTGAAATCATAGTAATGCTGCCCTCATAGAATGAGTTGGGAAGTATACCTTTCTCTTCAATGTTCTAATAGTGTTTGTATAGAATGCTATTATTTTTTCCTTACATTTTTAGTAGAATTCCCTAGTGAAACAACATGGGCCTGGAATTTTCTTTGTGGAGTATTTTAAACTATAAATTAAATCATCTTGGCCAGGTGTGGTGGCGAGCGGGTCACCTGAGGGGCAGGAGTTCAAGACCAGCCTGGCAAACATGGCGAAACTATGTCTCTACTAAAAATACAAAAAAAAATTAGCCAAACGTGGTAGCACACACCTGTAGTCCCAGCTACTCGGGAGGCTGAGGCAGGAGAATAGCTTGAACCTGGGAGGCAGAGGTTATAGTGAGCCAAGATCACACCACTGCACTTCAGCCTGAGTGGCAGAGTGAGACTCTGTCTTCAAAAAGAAAAAATCAATCATCTTAATAGATATACAGCAATGAGGCTGTCTTTTTTTTTCTTGAGTGAGCTTTGGTAGTTGCGTCTTTTAAGGTGTCCATTTCATGTAAGTTGTTGAATACTTCCAACAATTTGTTCATCATTTTCCCTTATTTTTTTTAATAACTACAGAATCTGAAATCATGTCACCTGATACTGTTTTTGTAAACCTCCTGTTGCTGTATTCCTAAGAGTGCTATCAATTTTTAAACTTTATTTTTTTATACATGAAATGATTTTATAGCTCTAAATAGGTGTAAGTTCATAATGACTTGCTTTAAAATAGTTATTTCTGCTCTGCCAATACTAACTCCTATAAGTCATTTAAACTGGGCTTTGTTTCCTTATCTCTAAGATAATTAGTTAGACTGAACAGATTAAAATCTTTTCAGCTCTAAGAGTTTGATTCCATAAATTAAAAAATATGTGTGTGGTTCTGAGTTTATGCAGATATTTCTTATATATACTTTTTCATTTTAGTAGCAAGAGAATTTTCCTGAAAGTATTTATGCAATAAAAGTAATTGTATAAAAAATAGAACATAATATTCACTAAATTTTGCTGATATTATTTAATAGATTTATTCCCTAATAAGATTTTTTAAAGTTATCTATAAATTCTAATTTTTAAGCACTTTTTTAGGAGTGAAGTCTGATATTTGTCTTAGCTTTCTATAGTAATTTGTCATTTTCACTATAATAAGATTTTATAAAAATGAAATACAGCCAAATAATTATATATGCTCTGTCCTCTACAATCTGATCCAAATTTGTCTTTCAAAGAATATAAGAAACACAACGTGGTCTTTCAATGTTCCCAGGGCACTTGCTGGTATCTGTTGGAACTTTTTAATGTAGACAATGAACCTGGCTTGCTTTTAATATTTCTCTTTCTCAAATGCTTTATTCTATTATTTTTTTGTTTTTGTTTCTGTTTTTTGTTTTTTGTTTTTTCGAGATGGAGTCTCGCTCTGTCGCCTAGGCTGGAGTGCAGTGGTGGGATCTCGGCTCACTGCAAGCTCCGCCTCCCGGGTTCACGCCATTCTCCAGCCTCTGGAGCAGCTGGGACTACAGGCGCCCTCCACCACACCCGGCTAATTTTTGTATTTTTTAGTAGAGACAGGGTTTCACCGTGGTCTGGATCTCCTGACCTCGTGATTCGCCTGCCTCGGCCTCCCAAAGTGCTGGGATTACAGGCGTGAGCCCCCGCGCCCAGCCTATTCTATCATCTTTTTAACTGTTTATTGAAATTACTCATTTCATTAATTATTCTTTTATTTATTAAATAGGGAACCAGAAGTGACTACTTATAAAGGGATTTATATCCTTGCCTAAGTCAGGGAAATTCAGTCTCTTCCTCTGACTAATCAATCAAACTAACACCCTAAAACCTCAAGATTCGAAAGAGCTGTTTTCTGCAGAGAGCAACAGTTCCATAACAACAACAACAACAACAAAAAATACTGTTTTGGACAATTACTACAGTTGTAAGCTAAGTTTTCCAAGGTAGCAATAACCTCACTTTTAAAGATTATTCATAAAAGGCAAGAGAATAGCATTTTTTTTTATTATGTAGGAACACTGAGCTCCTACATGAATTCATCCATGATATAAAAGTTAAAATCTTAAATGTATATATGTTTTTCTGACATAAGCTAGGATTCTCAATCGGTTAAAAAGATGAAGTGGGCCAGGTGCGGTGGCTCACGTTTGTAATCCCAGCACTTGAACAGGTTAAGGTGGGTGGATCACCTGAAGTCAGGAGTTCAAGACCAGTCTGGCCAACGTGGTAAAACCCCGTCTCTACTAAAATTAGCCGGGTGTGGTGGCACATGCCTGCAATCTCAGCTACTCAGGAGGCTGAGACACAAAAATCACTTGAGCCTGGGAGGTGGAGGTTGCAGTGAGCTAAGATTGCACCACTGCACTCCAGCCTGAGTGACAGAGTGAGACTTCATCTCAAAAAAA
>NW_012116577.1:1625691-1649331 GCF_000951035.1 Colobus angolensis palliatus | reverse complement strand
AAAAAGAAGACAGACAAAAACAATCATAGTGGGAAGTTTTGACTATCCCTAGGAATTTGACAGATGAAGAATACAGACCAATAAAGTTTAAAAAAATTGTAAGCACAAACATTAATGAGCTTAGGATATAGCTTAGGAATAGACAGTACGATTCTTTTCAAACCACAGAATATTTACAAAGATAGATCATGTGTAAGATAACAAGAAAATCTCAAAAAATACTATCTTATGATTTCTCAGGGTAGTCATACAGATTGCATGTTTTAGTAACCACAAGGCAACAAAACTAAGAAACTTACACCAAAACAAGAACCAGTTTTCATCATCACCTTCATCTACATGTTTAGAAGTGCATGAATATTAAAAGTTTTACATTTTCCCTCCTCTGAAGAGAAGTTCACTTGAAGATGGTGTCTTTCAACAAGGCCATGCTTAGATATCATTATCCTATGAATAATAACCATAGCAATTTTGCTTTTAAAAATGGAAAGCCTTCAATTGCTGGGAGGCTCAAAAATATGAAGAAACAGATAATTTTCTTGACCTTTGTTCAATAATACCCCAATAGAAATGCTTATTTACAGCCCCCCTCTTATAGGAATGTCAATAGCATGCTTGCACTCATATTCTGAAAAAGAAACAGGAACAACGTGCAAGTTCAAGATGATACGGGGGAAAAGTCATTGACAAGAAAGCATTTTAAAAAACAAATAAACTTCTTGGACACCATTATATTTTACCCGCTTTTTTCCCCCAGCCACTCCCAGTGTTATGCAAAAGGACTCTATGAGAGAACTAAGACAACCAACATTCATCCATAAAATAAAAAAACTAATAATTATTTTATTTCAATTTGTTACAATAGTCAGGAGAAGAACTTGTGACAAAAAGATATTGTGTGATCAAATATATGAAAAGATATTGTGTAATCAAATACAAAGAATGAAAACTCATAAATTTCTGATAAATTAAATCAAGTAAGAATTTATTTCCTCCAAATACATAGAAATTTCCAATTGGCAATCATGACAATTGGTAATCTTCAAACTGCCAAAGAAATCAAATTCAATCTCTCTGTATTACTGAAAATACTCTGTGAATTAGACTGGAGGCCTTATGCTAACCAGCTCCTACTGCACAGCATTTAAGACACAGCTACCTCACAATTACTTTTATACTACATCTGGTAAGTCTTTTAATTAAAATGTGCCAATATGTTATGCAATAATTGCCTCTCAATGACAACACCTTTATATTCATTTGATCTCTATTAACATTATGAAATGTGAAAACAAGGAAAAACCCTTAGGTACTTACAGTATGCAAGATGCTTTATATTCTATTAGTCATGGCCTGAGCAATAATCCTGCCATTAGTATAATAAAAAGAGGTATTCTCTCTTCCTCCTCTGAATATTTGTAGTACTTATTGTCTACAGTACTTATTGTCTATGTCACTCATCTGGCACATTGTTTTGAAGTGGTAAATTTGCAGTTGTGTCTTTTATCTGAATAAATTCCTTAAGGGCAAAAGTGACAACTACTTACTCGGATCTTCCACACAATACCTCACAAGTAGAAAGTATTTCTTAAATATTAATTGACAATTATTAATTGACTAAATAATGCCATCAACATATCTTTCCTTCAATAACACCTTTGGAGCACAGCTACATTCTGAATACTCTGGAGTGTCTATACTTTCCAATTTTCTGAAAATTTTCTGAAAAATAAAGTAAAGCAAACAAAGCAATAATGTTTATTTAAAATAGCCAGATTTTTGGTTAAGTGATATTAGATCAAATGAATAAACGTTCTTTAAATTAATACTAACTCTAATTAAAGATCATCAAACATAAAGGTTACAGCACCAATGCATGGGCCCTAACACTATTTCTTCACAATCCTGTCTCTGAATTAAAAAACAACATCAAAAACAACAAAGCTTTACCACTTGTCCCCACACACTCTTCCCCTGTCTCTATACTTTCCTGTACTCAATCAGTAGTTATCCCTACATCTTTCAAAAGGTTCCCATGGCTCCTGGTCTTCAGCAACTCTATCCTATAGATGGTTCTCAAACTTTAGCATGCATCAGAATGTCCTTGAGGGCTTGTTAAAACACAAATTGCTGGGCTGTACCCCCAGAGTTCCTTATTCAGTAGGTCTCTAATGTGTGTTTTATTGTTGCATTTCTAACAAGTTTTCAAAAGATGCTAATGTTGCTGGTACCACGTTTTCAGAACTATCACTACCCTCAATCCTTACTTATTTCTGTCAGGCTTTTTTGTGCCTGATAGATCATGCATTCAAATCAATTTTAGAGACTAATTCTTTAGATGAAGCTTGGTTTTTTCACCTACCATTCTAAATAAGTTTTGGTCACGTGCTGTGAATGGCAAACACCATCTTCATGTGCAACTCCTGGCATGATATCAAATATTTCTGGACAACCAAAAGATGACTCTAACTTTTCTAACTCTACAATGTCACACCACCATTTGGACCAAGAGATCCCCTCTACAGGGAAACACCAAAATACTTGTTGACCCTATATTATTCCAATTTAGAGTAACAGGGATGCCTGTATTATTCTCTCTACCAGATTTTTTTCCCCTCCCTCTCACCTGGTTAACTTTTCTTTTGGGTCTTAGCACAAGAATGACTTATGTAGGAGTGCCTTCCTTTTCTGCCCCATGACCAAGTCAAATCCTCGTATTATGACTTCTCAGAGAGTCACTGAATCCCTCCCTTTTAGCCCTTGACATGGCTGCATTTTTTACATTTGTTTATACAGTACAAATGTGTGTGTGTATATATATATAATTTTTATTTATTTATTTTATTTATTTATTTTTTGAGATGGAGTCTCACTCTGTCACCCAGGCTGGAGTGCAGTGGCATAATCTGGGCTCACTGCAACCTCCGCCTCCTGGATTCAAGTGATTCTCCTGCCTCAGCCTCCTGAGTAGCTGGTATTACAGGCACCCACCACTACACCGGCTAAATTTTGTATTTTTAGTAGAGATGGGGTTTCACCATGTTGGCCAGGCTGGTCTCAAACCCCTGACCTCAAGTGACCCCCCAACCTCAGCCTCCCAAAGTGCTGGGACTACAGGTGTGAGCCACCATGCCTGGTCCAAATATTTTATTAATAGCTATTTTCCACATTGAACTGTGAGCTCTAAACTGAGAGGAACTGTTTTGGTTTCAATCACCATTAAACTTTTGCTGCCTGGTGCAATGCTGGGCACATAGAAGATATTCTAATGAATATAGATAATAGCTGAGCTTTTTCAGCCTTAAAAGAGATAAGGAAAGTATTCCTTTCATACTCTGCCAAAGGCACAGGAATAATGAAACAAAAATCTAATCTCTGACCCTGTATCTGTTTTTTAGCTACCGAATACTGAAACAACAACAACAACAACAGCAGCAGCAGCAGCTTACCTTTTCTGAATAATTCTTGGAGACTTTCGGCACTTTGATTTAATACAGCCCATATTTCTTCCTCCTGAAGTGGTCCACCCCGAACCTCCAGGGCCTCAGCTAGTGACACGTGCATATTACCTGGGAAACAAAGGTAACAGACGGTTGATGCATCAGCAACTTAACTGTACTTGCAGTAGTGAAAGCTCTACATCAGTGATGACAGACTATAAGCCCCCTGTGTACCTAATTTCTCAATATGGCTATCAATCTAAATGTTACCTTAAACTCATAGAAGGTAAAGGAATTGGAGGGAAAAATCCTCAAAATAACCACTTGCCCAAGCCCAACACGGTCAACTTCAGAGACAGAACTGGAGAATGGGGGTGGTGAGTACTTCATGGAAAAAGGCAGAGACCCCAGGGTACTAGGAGGCACAAAAATACAGATCATAAACCAAAGCAGTCAGACTGAACTGAATGAAGGCCTTTCAGATTTCTGTTCCAGGTTTCATCCTATCCATCCCAGATATAAAAGTAGAGAGAAATAGACAGGAGAACCTATAGCCATGGTAGGGGAAGTTGGGAATAAGATGGAACACATTTCTTCCATTCTTTAGTTGATTTCTATTATCTCCTATATATACTGTAACTGCATATTTTGCACTAAATGCAATTAAGTATTTCCAGACCCAGTTTTGCTGGCAACTCACCATTTTCCCTGGGAAAGTCACTTTTCCGTTAAACCTCTCTTTCCCTATTGTAACATAGGAATGATAGTAACAATAAAAATGTCATTTTGGGTGGCTATGACAAGGGAAGTGGTTATGCTTGTGAACATGCTTTGATATATGATTCTACAGACGGTGGATTAATAAAAGATCAGAAAAGTGTCTGTCCTGAAATTTTTGTCAGGTCAATTTTTCCAATGGCATTCAATTAAGTAGATGATAGATATACTGATAAAACTTAAGATTTTCTATGGAGCTTAATAAACCTATTTTTATGTTATAAGAGGAAAATGTAACTAGTTAAAATCCTTCTATATAAATTTTCCTAAATTGACACAGCTTGAAAATTGTTCTTTAGAGTGATTCGTAAGATTTCTACCTAGACAAAACCAATTTAAGCATAACGTATATAGTATATTTCTATTGTAAGGGAGAAGCAGATTTGGAAAAGAAGCCAAATAAGGAGTTTAAAAGTTAACCTATAAAAACATCTGTTTTAGATAAAAGTTGACTTTGTTTACTCAACTAACAAGACAATCTACTATTTTCTTTTAATTTAGATTTATGATACTTAATCCTGACTGAAGAAAGCAATTCCAACTATAAATGAGGCCAGTCTTGTCCTTTCACTTTCCTTTTTAAATGTTTACTAAAACATTTTAGGCTTAAAGTCTGCCTCCAGGGTGTCTACTTATATACACAATGTGATAGTTAAAAGGAAAATATAAGATACTACTTTAAAAAAGCCAAAAGCGCTTTTACTTAGGTTGTACAAGAAGTGCGATTATTTATTTAGATCCACTGCCCACGCCAAAGTCTCCAGGTTCTCATTGACTTTATGATATAATAGCATATTTATTCAAGAGAAAAAAGTAGAAGCTTCATTCCTTTCTAAAGATATGTGAGTTATCTTCTACTCAACAGAGGGATCAGATACTATTAGCAATCAGACACCAACATGACTTGTAAGAAGGACTACCTTGTAGCAAATTTCCAAAGTAATATGTCTGAGAACTGGTTAGATAGCTCTAAAGTCTATACTCAGGGTATAAAGAACAGAGCAAAGATTGCACAAGAATTTCTTTGAAGAAAGTTGTGTGCTGATTTTCATGTCTCCTCCAAAGTGGGAGGGATGTGGAAAGGTACCTTCCTTTTACCTCAAGCCAGTGAAAGAAGCTTCAATGGGACCCCTGGGAGTCCTTGATATATGTTCTCTGGAGTTAGTGGAGGGTACAGCAGACAGTGCCTAATACACACTTTAGGAATCTAAAGGTGTTGCCTATCACTCTGAGGCAGCAACAAGAGGTAGACAGGTGAGGATACACAAGAGTGAGGAGGCATACTGTATCAGGAGCCAGCTATACTTACACTGCTCAGGGTAAGAGAGCAGCAAGGAAGCACAGCCACACAGACGGCCAGTCCGGACCCATACGAAATCCTACCCAGAGGATTAAAATGTCCTAAAATTTAGATAGTGGCAGTGGTTGCACAAAAATTCTAAAAATCACTAAAGATACACTTTATAAGGGTGAAGGCTGAGCATAGTGGCTTACGCCTGTAATCCCAGCAATTTGGGAGGCTAAGGCAGGAGGATTGCTTCAGGCCAGAAGTTCAAAACAGGCCTGGACAACACAGGGAGACCCTCATCTCTACAAAATATAAAATTAGCCAGGCATGGTGGTGCCTGTTGTAGTCCTAGCTATTAGGAGGCTGAAAAGGAAGGCTCACTTGAACCCAGGAGTCTGAGGTTACAGTGAGCTATGATCATGCTTCTGTACTCCAGCCTGGTTGACAGAGTGAGACTGTTTCTAAAAAACTAAAAATAATTTTTTTAAAGGGTAAGTTTTATTGTATGTGAAGTATATCTCGAAAAGCTGTTTAAAAAATTCTACCCAGAGTTCCACCCACCCAGAACTCTGGGTTGGAAGTACCCAGACCACCACCAAGAAAAAGGAAGAAGGGAGGAGGAGCAGAGGAAGGAGGGGAAAAGGAGAGAAGGGAAAGAAGAGGAGAAAGAGAAAGAAGAAGTATTCAAATTAGAATTATTTCTACTGTGGAATGGCTTGAAAGCAAACTAAGCTGAGGGCTAGAAGGGTTAGGGGTTACTGGCTAGCTGGAGGGAAAAATTTCTGTAGTGTCACATGTAGTATAGTTCCAGTGAAGGACTGTGAAGAACCCACAAAAGTACACACAAGAAAAAAGGGCCAGCCTTAAACACATATGAAGTTCAAAAACAGTAAAGCAATTTCACAACAGGAGTCTGGTAAAAACAACAACAAAAACTGTTTACCTCGCTTTCTCTCTTCTTTAGATCCTGATGGGGTGAGATATAGCAACTTGCCAGTGGGTGAGGAGAAAAGTAACAAAAAGAGAAGCTAATCACACTGTCTTTCATCTATAGATAATCTTAGCTAGGGAAGGGAAAAGTTTTAGCTCTGAATGGACATTGAAATATTGATTAATATACTGACTAGGTACTTTTAATTATGGAGTTTAAGTGACTGTAGTCATTAGTATTACCAAAGGGCAAGGAGGGAATTATGGACTTGGGTTTTTATATAGAGGCAGAACTTCCTCTGGTGAAGTAAGGGAGGAAGGAAGGGAGGAAGGAAGGAAGGAAGGGAGGAAGGAAGGAAGGAAGGAAGGAAGGAAAAAAGGAGAACAAAATAACTTGCTTATGATGATATCTTACATATCCCATTGTAAAACCAGTATGTTGGCTTTATATATACATACACACACACATACATATATGTGTGTATATAGAGAGAGCACAAGAGACAGACTAGGTTTTAAATCCTAGGATACTGTTTTTACTTACTTTTTAAAAATAAATTGGGTTTTAAAATATAATTATTCCCTATAAATAAAAAAATGAAAAGGTTAAAAGTAACTTCTCATACCATAGAATTTTTTCAGCAATTAATTTTTCTAGCTACAAAGATTACTAATTATATGTCTGCTGCTTGACTGGTAAGGGTATAAATTATAACAATACCCTGTTAATTTTTATTTAAACTTTTTTTTGTATATTCAATATAGGATCTTTATGAACATTTCTGGTTAGAACGTCTTAGAACTCCAAAACATAGACAGGAACATTTGTTTTTCAAAGTTATCATCAAGCTATCAGAATAGATTTAATATTTTTAATCTACAGCTTTGCTAAGCAGGAACTTAAAGACTTTTTTTAAAACTGCCTCACTCTGATCACCCAATGTCAGAATTTAATGTAGCATTACCGCAGCTTTCTAGAAAACAAACAATAAAGCTATCAGCTTATAAATTGCCTACTAGCACCATCTTTCTCTCTTACATATGGTTATTTACCATTATTATAGCACTTTAGATCATTAGCTCCAAAGATAACAAGGGAATGAAAGAAATGCAGAAGTTGAAGAGGAATGCAAAAAAGAAAAAGGAAAGTGGAGGAAAAAAAGCTTGAAGTCAACCAACAGATGAGGACGGAATTAGTTACAAAAATTTTTTAAAGCCTATTGCTTCAATTGTTTCCTTTGGAAACAGTACTAGATAACTTGGGAGTACAGATACATGACAGGCGTTATCACATTAACCTATGACAAAGGCTAAATTTTACGATAAACATAGCTATATTATTTACTTTTATTCTCTTGAAAGTTATATGCTACATGATAACTAGAAAGTTTTTGGAAAAAATTTCAAATAAGAAAAATTATTTCTATCACATAACCAGAATCATTATTATGTTTTTGGTTAACACAGGTATTACTGACATGACCTTAAAACTGCTCACAGAGACAAAGCCACAAAGAGATTCTTCTAACAGATGCCATTTTAATCCTGAAGGACTGTGGCACTCACAGGAAGCACATAAGAGTGATTGAGAACAGAATGAATAGTAAACAGATTAACTAAATCCAATCAAGTGATAAAATAACCTGTCTGGAGACAGATTAATTAGGAATATTTAACTTGAATCTAAAGAAATAGGGCTATAGAAACATGCTGTTTCAAGAACAAAGCAGCTATAAAATAGAGCTCTGTGTATGCCACTAGTTTTGAGCAAGGATTCACTTAGCATCCCGGCTAAGGACACCTTTGGTCATTAAGAAACCACACTGAGTTGAGAAGGCAACCCCAAAATTGTAAGCATCTTTTCATTCAGGAAGATTCAGAATTAAGTATAGAAAAGTTTGAGACACAAGCCCATATATTAGTATTTTTTTAAATTAAAGAATCTGTACATACACGGTATCTTAGCTAAGAGAAATAGGTGAGTTAGAACAACAGTTTAGCATGGTGATTCCAATTTAAATACTGTAATGAGAAAATGGTTGAGGCTTGTATTTTAAAACATACAAAATGCCACTGGAACATACAAGAGACCCTTAAAGGTTTGCCATACATAAGTCTTACTATATAAGTTTTCATTCATTAGAAGTCTTATTTGGGTACTTGGGAAGGTTTTTTTGTCAGTCAGATATATGAAATACTTTTAAATTGGCTTTTAATTGTATTAATGCAGTTGAAAATGTTTATGGGATGTTGAGTAGATTTGAAAATGGGATTATATACTCAAACAAAGGGTCCCTTGAAACTTTCTGCATGTATAAATAGAAAATATAATTAAATTGACATTAAAAGCTTAAGAACTATGGCCAGGTGCAGTGGCTTACACCTGTAATCCCAGCACTTTGGGAGGCCAAGGTGGGAAGATCACTTGAGTCCAGGAGTTCAAGGCCACCTGGGCAATACACCAATACCTCGTCTCTACATATAATACTTTTTTAAAAAATTAGCTGAACATGGTGGTGCGTACCTATAGTCCCAGCTACTTGAGAGGTTGAGTTGGGAGGATTGCTTGAGCCTGGGAGGTGGAGACTGCAATGAGCTATAATCACACCACTCCACTCCAGCCTGGGCAACAGAGCAAGACCCCATTAAAAACAAAACAAAACAACTTACGACCTAGGTTTTAGAATTTTTAATGTAATAAGAATGTTCATTTAAAAATAATTTTCAATAGGCTTTTCTGTGCACAGTAAGGTCTTGAAGGCCATTAAAAAGTTAGGAGAAAATCATTGTGACTTCAGTTAGCCAATGTTTTTATATATATGAAAACAAATGCATGACCCAGAATAGAAAAACAAAATTGATCAACTGAAATTCATCAAAATTAAACATCTTTGCTATCTGAAAATAAAGAACTGTTAAAAAATGAATAACAAACTAAGGAAAAATACTGCAAATAACTTGGCGGGAGATGATTTGACTAGGATGTGCCATGTACTGCGGGAAGGGATTTAACTTGGATGTGCTATGCTCGATAAAGGATTCAATGTCTTATGTACTTCGGCTGAGTGTTTAATTCTGTATAACTGATAAAGGACTTATATCCAGGATATATAATTTAAAAAAATCCAGTATTTTTAGATTTGAAAGGACATCAGAGAAGACATATGGGTAGTAAATGAGCACATGAAACAATTCTCAACATCATTAGTCATTAGGAAAATAAAAATAAAACAATGAGATATGGCTACATAGCTATGAGGATATCTAAAATTAAAAAGATTAACCACAATGTGTTGACAAAGCATACTAAGCGTTGACAAAGATGTAGAGAAACTGGAATTTTCATACATTGCTAGTGGGAATGTAAAATGGTACGCTTTGAAAACTGTTAATATAGTTTCTTAAAAAGTTAAATACACACTTAACATATGACCTAGCCATTCCATGCCAAGCTGCTTACCCAATAGAAATTAAAGCATATGTCCACACAAAGACCTGTACACAAATGTTCATAGCAGTTTTAATTGTAACAGCTAAAAACTGGAAACAAGCAAATATCTATCAACAGGTGAATGGATAAAAAAAAAAAATCTTAGTATATCCTTACAATGGAATACTAATCAGCAATAAAAATTATTACTGATACATGTGACAACATAGATAAATCTGAAATAATTATGCTAAATGAAGAAAGCAAGACAGAAACAAGTGTACATGTTGTATGATTATATTTATACAAAATTATGGAAAACGCAAACTAATTTACAGTTCCAGAAAGCAGATCAGTGGTTGCCTAAAGATGGTACTGCCCTACGGAGAGGCACGTGGGAAAGATTAAAAAGTGGCATGAGGAAATGTGAAAACATTTGGAGGTGATAAATATGTCCATTATTTTGATCTGATGATGATCTCATAGGTGCATACATATGTCAAAACTTAACCAATTATACACTTTAAATATGTACAGTTAAATATGTCAAACGTGCCTCAATAAAGCTGTTTAGAAAGAGAAGAAAAAAAAACAAAACAAAAACTAAACCTAACCAAAGGTGAAACAGCAATCTTTTTCTTTGTTCCATGAAGCTGCCCAGATTTTTTTTATTGTTAGAAGAAACTAAGTGCAACTTCAAGTAACACTTGCTTTTTAAGAAATAATAATAAATGGTAAATTTGTTTTCTAAAAGTTGACTTTTCCTATTTTTTTTATTGTGGTAAAAAAATACGTAATGTTAAATTTACTATTTTAATCCATTTTTAAGTGTATAGTTCAGTAGTGTTAAATATATTCACATCATTATTGAACAGACCTCTGGAACTTTACCTTGTAAAACTGAAACTCTATACCCATTAAACACCAACTTACGGTGTTTAATGCCCCTGGTAACCAACTTCGTACTTTCTGTTTCTATGATTTTGACTATGTTAGATATTTCATATGAGTGGAATCATTTAGTATTTGTCCTTTTGTGACTAGCTTATTTTGCTTCACATAATGTCCTTAAGGTTCATCCATGTTGTAGCATGTGACCGGATTTCCTTCTTTTTTAAGGCTGCAAAATATTTTGCCGCATATGTATATACCACATTTTCTGTATCCATTCACCTGTTTAGAACATTTGTGTTGTTTCCAGTTCTTGGCTATTACACATAATGCTGTGATGAACATGGGTATGCAAATATCTCTTTGAGATCCTGCTTTGAATTCTTTTGGATATACAGTTGACCCTTGAATAATGCAGGCATTAGGGGAACCGACCCTCTGCACAGCTGAAAATCAACATATAACTTTTGACTCACCCAAAACTTAAGGTTCAACTGTATACCCAAAAGTGGAATTGCTAAATCATATGGTAATTCTATTTTTAATTTATTCAGGAATACTGTTTTTCATAGTAGCTGTACCATTTTACATCCCCACCAACAACGCAAAGGGTTCAAATTATCTTTGCACTCTCACTAATAAAAGCACTATTAGAGGTGTAAAAGATTAAGGGTTCATCTCCCTAATAAAAAATACATTAATATTTATTTCCATTAGGAGTAGTTATAGATCAGGTAGTAGAGAAAAAAAAAGTATTGCCTATATGTTAGAAAAAACTAAGAAAGAATCGGAATTTTAAGGAGAAAAGGGGATAAAGCTCAGTGAAGTTTTTTTTTTTTTTTTTTTTTTTTTTGAGGCGGAGTCTCACTCTCTCACCCAGACTGGAGTGCAGTGGCCGGATCTCAGCTCACTGCAAGCTCCGCCTCCCGGGTTTACGCCATTCTCCTGCCTCAGCCTCCCGAGTAGCTGGGACTACAGGCGCCCGCCACCTCGCCCGGCTAGTTTTTGTATTTTTAGTAGAGACGGGGTTTCACTGTGTTAGCCAGGATGGTCTCGATCTCCTGACCTCGTGAGTGAAGTTTTAATTGGATGTTGCCACAAGGTAGAAACAGCATGTATCTAAATATTTTTGTTGCAGTTGGAGCAATGTTTAGTATTTGTCAACTTTTCCATTATGCTTTCCGTGTGAAAGAAGATAAACTAAAATAAACACAAGTCTAAATTGCCTTTCTGGGCCTCTGGTTCATGTCAACTACTTATCTAAATAGAAATCATGCATGCCTATTCCCTGCTTTCAAAGGACAGCTTCAAAGAATAAGAAGAAAAACTCTAGAATTCTTCAGTCCCTCTCTGCATCACTTAAACTTAGGAGAAAAGTAAAACTAGGGGGAAAATCTCTAATTTCACATTTGTTCTTTCTCTTCACCAACTGGAAAGCACCAACAGAAAACAATGCAATGGTAGAATTTTGATGTTGACTATTGTCTTTCTATATCACCTTTCCTTGCTACCCACAGACTTATGTTAAGATCATTGCTTTAGGATACTGCTGATCTTCCTAAATTACATAGACTTAAAATGTCTAGTGGACAGCAATCAAAGGAAACAAATATGGATAAAACACAAAAGATCAAGTAAAAATTCATATTTGTCCTTTACATTGTGAAAAATAGCGTGCCAAGCAGCATTCTGAGATTGTCCTCAATATTCCTTTCATGTTGTAAACTCCCCATGTAGTGAGGCATATAGCAAAGACCTAAGGGTGGCCTCTAGGAGCCAAAAGTGTATCCCAGCCAACGACCGGGAAGAAAAGGTCCTACAATCACAAGGACTGAATTCTACCAACAAGCCTTTAGACTTCAGGACCATGAGTCTTGGACTAAAAGTTGAATAGGTGTGGTGCGGTACCAGACATTAAACACACACATATACACACACAAAAACAAACAAATAACAACAACAACAACAACAACAAACTAAAAACATCTAGCAGGTGAGAGGATAAATCAATGATTACAATTTATATTGTGTTAAATGTCATAATGGTTCAAACTGCCATGGGATTCCAAAAAGGGCATTTCATTAGACCAGAAAGAAAGATTTTAGAAATGATTCTGAGGTTGGGATGAGGAAAGAGGGTATAAGCGGGAAGAAGGCAGATAAAGAAGATATAAGGGGGGTATAGTTAAGGCCTTCCAGGTAGAGGAAATAACCTGTATTAAGAGAGAGACAAGAAACAGTAGGCGGTATTCAAATTCTGTAGATTATCTAGAGAAGGGGAAGAGAAGACAAGAGATGAAGCTAAGTGGTAAATACCAGTCAGATCATGCAAGTTTCCAGGTACAGGAGGAGGTGGGTAAGCAATAGGTAAAGTCACAAAGATTAGAGAGTGCTTATCTTTCCAATGATACTTCACCTGGTCTGCTGAAGTCAAAGGGAAAGAAGCATGTGTAGAGATGAAAATAAGTTAGGTGGAGGACTTCTTGTCTAATGGCCTCATTCGTTGGCTTAGTGAGGTAGTCCTCATGATCTATTTCAAATGCTATATATACCTGCCCATTTGCTTCTATATACCCTCAAAGAATGGCTTTCAGTGTGTATTCAGGAATGTGTAGCTCCCCAGGTAAGTCCCATACACAATAATGTTAAAGAACCATTGCATCTTTGGATAAAGCTTTTTTGTTGCTTTTTAGAGTCAGGTTCTCATTATGTTAACCAGATTGGAGTACAGTGGCTATTCACAGGCATGATCATGGCACACTGCATCCTCAAACTCTTGGCCTTAAGCAATCCTGCCTCAACTTCCCAAGTAGCTGCAACTATAGGCAGGCCACTGCACTCAGCTTTTGGATAAAGCTTTAACCCTCAATTCCAATAACTCCTCTGATGTTAATTCTAAGAGGAGCAGTCAATGCCAGACTTTCCTAATTACTCAGAGGTCAGCTAGTTGAATACTTCCTTACCATGCTCATCCTTGATTTTAGCAACTGAACTAACTGTTCAACAAAGGGCTATTTTAAGTCTACAAAACTAGAAAACTAAACAAAGCAAAGGGACTATTAAAGCTGCAGAGCTCAGGTACCACAGAATCACATATCATCTTATAATGAGAGCACCGGTCCCTGGGTATTCTCTTTTTGGCTGTCCCTTGAGCCAGAGATCAGATCCTCATTGCATTTAGCAACCAACAAATAAGTACAGAGAAGTCAAAGATTTGCTTGGAGGATATTGCAGCAAGAGAGTTGAGAGTTGTGGCAGGAGTTATTGTGAGGAAGATTACAGGGTCTATGCAGTATAAAAAAGAAAATAAAGCTATAAGAAAGTCAAATAAATTGGAAGAGAATGGGATGATCCACCAATTAGATTATTAATTCCTTCATTTATTTAAATATTTATTACAACTATTATGTGTTATGCATTGATAGGTGCTAGGTTTTTATTTAATCAATTAACAAATATTTATTATTTATTATGAGCCAGGCACTGTTTTAAACGCTGAGGATTTAAGAGTGAATAAACCAGACAAAAATAACTGGTCCTATGGAGAAGACAGACAATAAATAAATAAGTACAACTAGAATATCGTATGCTAATACATGTGATGGAGGAAAATAACTAAGAAGGAGGCCTAGGGAATAGCAGGAAAGTCAGAAAGTAGACATTTAAAATAAAATAATCAAGGAAGGCCTCACTGAGAGTCTGTCATCTGAGCAAAGATCTAAAGGAGGTGAGACAGTGAGATGTGCATATACACAGGAAAGAACATTCTGGGCAGCAAGTAAAGAATTTGGATCATAATTCCAAAAGACACAATCCTGAAAGTCATAATCCCAAATGTTGAAATTTCAAAAGATCAAAATCCATAAATTCTAAAATTTTGAAAATCACAATCACAGGATAGTTGCATCATGTTAGGTGAAACTATTACCTTGTTATTGTCTTTATTTGGAAATGAATTATGGTTTGAGGAGATGCATATGAGTGCCAAGTTGACAAGGATTAGACTTGTGGATTTAATTTTAGGCATCAGCTTGACTGGATTAAGAAATACCTAGAAACCTGGTAAAGCATTATTTCGGGTGTGTCTGTGAGGGGGTTTCCAGAGATTAGTATATGAGTCTGAGTGGAGTTGGTAGAGAAAATCTTCCCTCAATACTGGCAGGCATCATCCAATTAGTCAGGGGCCTGGATAGGACACACACAGAAGGTGAACTGGTCTGTCTCTCAGAGCTGGAACAAACTTTTCTTCCACTGCCTTCGACATCAGAACTGCATACCTGCCCGTCTTCAGACTCCATGACTTACACCAGCAGACCCCTGGGAGGTTTTCAGCCTCTGACTTGAGTTACAGCATCAGCTGCCCTGGTTCTTAACATAAAAACATTTGGGACATTCAGCTCCCAAACTGGTAGTGGTGAGACAGGTGGGAAGTGATCAGATTCTGGAAATATCTTGAAGGAAGGGCCAAAAGTTTTTGTTGATATTGATGCTCTTTGCCTTAAGAAATTGGCAGGAGGGAGTTACCATTAACTAAGACAGAAGACTGTGAAAGGTTTGGAGGGAAAGTTTCAGAGTTTGATTTTATATGTTATGTTTGCAATGCTGATTAGACATTCAAGTGAAGATGCTAAGTCGATAACTGAATATATGCAGTGGGCATAAACATTTAGAATAGTCAACATACAGATTGTATTTTAACGCCCTGAAATTTCACGAGACTCTAAAGTAGTACACACAGACAGAAGAGACATCCAAGGACAGAGAGATGAAGACTAACAAGAAAAGGAGACTAAGTGGCTTTGCCCAAAAACCACCTCTTCTAGAGAACCCTGATTATCTCAGAATAGGTTTGGCTTTTAAATTGCATTTGTTGAAATGAGGATCCAAACAAGGTCCATACACTGTGTATCTCTTTTCATGTAAAACACTAAACCCTTCGTTATTGGTTATATTTTTAAAGTTCAATTTTTTTCCCTTCATTTTAAGACCTAGAGTCCCATCATTAGAAACAAATGAAGTAAATTCATAGCAAATAGGTAATGTTTTGCTAACCTACATTAAAAAGGGCTTTACGTGCTTAGTTATTACCAAAGACTCTCCATAAGCTTGTATTCTTGTAATTATCTCTCTCAAAACTACAGTATGTTTTTTAAGAATTAGCCTTTACTAAATTAAAAGAAAAATCTAAGCTACAGTAAATGTTAAAAAGTCAAATTTATAATCTATGTTCACGCTGATTCACAGAGCACAAAATAAGGGCAATGGTCTTATTCTCCATACGCTATCAGTCTGAAGATAAATGTAACATAATTTGCGTGGTAATTACTCAGTGTGTGACTGGGAAGAAAATACATGCGGTTGCAATGATAACTCAAATGACCTTTTGGAGACACAAAGCAGATAAGTTGTTTAGGAAAGAACAATGTTTATTTAAGGTTCTGTCTGTTATGGATTCTATTATAAACAATGAACTATAGATCTTATTGAGGTCATTTAAAATGTATTAAGGACAGAACACGACACATTTGATATTGCTTATTGGGTTATTGCTACAGACTTTTATTAGGAAGGAGGATGAGGAGGAGAGAAGGAAAAGGAAGAGACAAAGAAGAATATGACTGACAAAAAAGGAAAAGAATAAAAAAAAGAAAAATATCTAGCCTCACTTTATCTCTTATGCATATTCTTATTTACACATGGGTTTCCAACTACTTATGAGAAATTCTGGACCAGCTGTGTTATTTTTAAAAAAGTAATGCAGTGCTTATACTCTGTATTCTGAAACACCCACAGCAAAGGTCTGGGGCAACACCCAGTAATCTAACACATCAACATTTCTGCAGTAAACTTATGAATATTTACACTAAGTGGGATAAATAAAAACTGTAAATAGCTTCATGGCAGTTCAGTCAGGTTTTGCCACCAAAAAAGCTCAAGGACAGTTTTGCATTCAAATGAGTTATAAAAAACACTTTTGCTTTTTCAGACATTTTTGGATTTTGAATTGCAGATAAGAAATTGCGGATACATATTGGACTAAGGAGGCTGGTTAACTTTATAAGAAAGTCTGCTATCTTTGAGAGCATTTTGCCATAATTCTAGGGACTTGAGAGTGGAACTGAACTTAATTAAAATTTATATGGTAAAGTCTAAATACATGAGGGCTACATTTTTAAATGGAGATAAAAATTTTTTAAATATGCAATTGCTTATTGTGAATACAAGAGATTTTTATCCACTAATTGTTAAAGTGATCACACCCACAACAAAGGATTTTTGTATACATTCCCAGCCTGCAGTGTGATCCCCATATGTGTACCCCAGCCCAGGCTTTGTGTACCTTCTAAGCTTACAGAATTCATTAAACAAGTGAGAAACTGGAGGCACAAGATCCAAATGGAGGTAATAGGTGTCCTATATGGCAGAGAATTAAGTCATAAATCTGTGTTTTAGGGAGAAACAGGTGGTGCTGCAAGAGAAAAATAGCAGTGTGAGTCTTCTTGCGACAACAGATACCTAAACAAAAACGTAAAAATCTTTAGCTATGCCTATTAGTTGTAAACACTTGGCTAATTACAGGGAAACAGAGCAGGAGTAATCACTATTTGACATTTATTTCTAAAATCACTTCTATAATTCCCAGAGGTAAAGCTAGCTAGCCTGAAGTTAGACCCCCTAGAAAGAGAGAGTAATGCACTGATTTAGGGAAGAGCACTTGGTAGAAATATCATTTCCTTTGTTAAACTGGAAAACATAAACTGTACATAAATAAGTACATTTTGTGATATAATTTGAAAATTAAATTTAATTGCAGTGTAGTATTTATGTTTCATTATATCAGTAATGTTGGCTATTTAGACATGATGTTCTATTACAGTTCTAGGTCATGAAACTTGGAGAAAGAGGTCCTAGAATGTTTTTGCTCTATTCCCCTTTACAAATAACCCACATGTTTACTGCATTAATGAACCATCTTGCTAAGTCACCTATTTTCTCTTAAGAATAAAATTTCTGTGGGTGCAGTGGCTCACATCTATAATCCCAGCACTTTGGGGAGGCCAGGGTGGACAGACTGCTTGAGCTCAGGAGTCCAGCCTGGACAACATGATGAAACCCCATCTCTAAAAAAAATACAAAAATTAGCTGGCCATGGTGGTGTGTGCCTGTG
The DNA here is from genome assembly GCF_000951035.1 of Colobus angolensis palliatus. Classification (NCBI taxonomy): domain Eukaryota; kingdom Metazoa; phylum Chordata; class Mammalia; order Primates; family Cercopithecidae; genus Colobus; species Colobus angolensis. Next base: position 1,631,407 of record NW_012116577.1, on the reverse strand, counting down.
GTCCCAGCTACTTGGGAGGCTGTGGTGGGAGGATTGCTTGAGCTGGGGAAGTCAAGGTTGCAGTAAACCGGGCCTGCGCCACTGCACTCTAGCCCAGGCAACAAAGCAAGACCTTGTCTCAAAAATAATAATAATTAATGATAATAAAATTTATTTAAGATTTATTTCCTCCCCTTATAAACTTACCATACCCAAATGCCCTTACTTAATATTTTTTAAATGTCTTTTTTACATTTGAATATATTTAAAAAGGAAATCTTAGATCAATATTATGTTCTTAAATGGAAAACCAGTAAAATGTTCCATAAATAGAAGGTAAGTACAAAAGTCACTATCAATATGATAAATGAGAACACAGTAATGTTACTGAATACAAGCCACAAGAGTGTGGCCTGCCTGTGCAGCAATACTCCAAGCTTGGGACATGTCTCCATTTGTTAAAAAGGGAGATTAGCAAGTCAAACAAACAAACTAGCACCAGACTGGGACTTTCTCCATGACCTCATCATGGAGACAACTATTGGGGGGGAAAAAGAAGAAAGAAAGAAAAGAAAAGAAAGTAACTTGCTTATTGCAGGATTTGATTTTCTGAAATTTAGCTGCAGAAATGACCTCTCTTACCATACTACTACTCTTAGAAAAGCTCTACCTTAAGCCAGATATAATAATCAGAGATGTTAGAGAAAACATTCAGAAATACAGAAATGTGGTATGGTGACAGGAGTTGAAATCCGGACTCTTCCCTCCCTCCACCGCCTTTTCCACTTCTCCTAAGAAATGAAAGGCCTCAATATTTGGAAAGATTCAGGATAAAATCTCATGTCACTGCTCAGATATAAAAATTAGATGTTTTAAAAACTGGAATGTGTAAAATATTTCAAAATGGAAACTGGTAATGTTAAAATCACTTTTAGAATGGAGCAATTTGAATAGAATTTTTGACAATTTCCAAATATTAAGTTGAAATTGTTTTAATTACTGGAATATACATAGATTTATAATGTTTCATCTGTGATTTAAGAAGTTATCTGGGCTTACTCTTCCATTTATTTTCTCTAGAATCAAACTTATTTCTACTCCTGATTCATATACCTAACCTTTTGAACACCATAGCTTAGCCTGGCCTAATGTGCTCAGAGCACTTACATTAGCTTATGTAGGGCAAAATTATCAAACACAAAGCTTATTTTATAATAAAGTATTAAATATCTCAAGTAATTTGCTGAATACAGTACACTGTAGTATACCGTGTCAACTGTTTACCCTTGTGATCGTGTGGCTGACTGGGAGCTGTAGCTCTCTGCCACTGATCGGCATTGTGAGAGAGTGTCCTACTGCATATCACTATCCCAAGAAAAGATCAAAATTCAAAATTCCAAGTACTGTTTCAACTCAATGCCTACTGTTTTTGCACCATCATAAAGTAAAAAAATCATTAAGTTGAACCCTTGTAAGTCGAGGACTGTCTGTAGACATATAATTTGAAATCTGGTCAGTGCAACAGACGAACTGAATTTTTAATTATTTAATTAATGTAAATTTAAATGGCCACATGGGACTTGTGGCTACCACACTAGATAGTAAAGCCCTAGAAAATTATGACAATAGGACTATAACAGGTTGCTTTGCTTTCCCTCTTGTCCCCCAGTAGTCTATTCTCACTAGTGACTCTTCAATGGAGGCCTAATCACGTAATTCCAATGCTTCATGGCTTCCCATCACACTTAGAATAAAAATTTAACTTCATACTCAAGCTCACAGCTCCCTACAAGATTTTTTCCTCAAACTATCTCATCTCAACTATTTACTCTCTCCCCTTCAGTCCTGACACACTCAACTCCAGTCTTCGTGACTCTTAATTAAGCCCTTGCATTTGTCTAGAACACTCCTGTATTAGGCTGTTCTTGCACTGCTATAAAGAAATACCTGAGGCTAGCTAATCCATAATGAAAAGAGGTTTAATTGACTCATGGTTCTGTAGGCTTTATAGAAAGCATGGTGTTGGGAGGCTTCTAGGGAGATCTCAGGAAGCTGAGAAGGAGAAGGGGGAGTAGGCATGTCACATGGTGAAAGCAGGAGCAAGGGAGAGAAAACATGGGTGGGGAGGTGTCGTATACTTTTAAACAACCTGATCTCGTATGAACCCAGAGTGAGAGCTTACTTATCACCAAGGGGATGATCCAAGTCATTCATGAGAAATCTGCCCACCCACCCGCCATGGCCCCACGATCTAAATACCTCCCAACCAGGCCCCACCTCTAACATTGGGGATTACATGTCAGGATGAGATTTGGGCAGGACAAATATCTAAACTATATTAACTCCTGTCTGAAATATCCACATGTCTAAGCTGCCTCACTTCATTCAGTTCATTGATCAATTCTTACCTCATCTCTATGAGGTAACATCTCTATGAGGCCTTCCTTGACCACTTCAATCTAAAATACCAGCATCACCCACTCCCTCACTCTCTCATACCATTAACCAATTACATAACACTTCATGACATTTACAACACTTGATATTATAGAATTAATCTTTATTGAATGTATTTGACAACAAAACGTAAAACTAATGAGGACAGAGATTTTGTCTCTTTTGTTAACTGGTGTATCCCCAAATGTCTAGGACAACTGCCAGGACACAACAGATTCTCAATAAGTACACAACAGATTCTCAATAAATATTTACTGAATGACAATAAATTCAAATCTCATTTGCCCTCTCAGTCTTACAGTCACATAACAGATATCTATTCAGTGGTCATTATTTACAAGGCACTGCATCAGACAATGCAGGGAATTCGAATTGAAAGTAGCTTAGACCCTATAAATCAGATTACTGCTGGAATAATCCTTAAAGTTCTTTAAATCCTAAGTTTTGAGCCTATGACTTGGAAATAGCTGGAACTGTTTCTCTTGGGGAAGAGAGTAGGAGATATGATGTCTATCTTTTAATGTTAAAACATTTGCCATCTGGAAGAAGTAGTCTTTTTATGGTATTCCTAACAGAATGCAGAACTGAGGCCAGTGAGTTAAAATTGGGTAGTCTTCAGTATCGTATATGTACGTTCTAATAATATAGAAAAACTCTTGAGATAATGTTCTTAAGTGGTTAAGCAGAGGGAAATAACCATCTGGAGAGGATGTCATAGGGATTTTCCTATATTAGGTGACTGGGGTGGCCTCAGAGGACCTCTAACATGTTTTCCAAGTCTAACACTATATTGTCTGTAAAATGGTATAATGAACGCAAATTAATATATGTTATTTTCTAACAAGTTGCTTCCTACTTGTTACAAGTAATAACTTTCAGGGTTGACAGACAGTAGGGAATGAAAATGAGGATCAAAACAGAATTAACACACAAATATTCTACTGAATAACGACACTATGTACCTGTGCTTGCAGAAATACACTCATATAAATATCAGATTGAACCATATGAAACTAATAATATTTGATCATCTTTATGGTTCAACTTAAAAATGGCTTGTCAGGTTTTATTGGCATAGTCACTATGTAATTTCTGTATCTGCATTATTAGAAAGTCATTCTTAAAAGTATTCGGCTAACAGAAAACAAAATCAATTCAATAGCATATGCCGTCTTCTAAAATTTCACTTGGACTAACAAAACATGATAAATCCTTAGTTCCAATCAACAGACCATGAAAGAGTTACTCTTAAAACCTACAACTAATAGGTCCATTAATTCCTAGGAACTTGAAAAATCTGCTAAAAACAAATTGTGTACTATAATATATGCTAGGACTAGACATGTAGTTCAGTAGCAGATTCAAACTTGTTAGTTAACGCTCAGAATCTGGATGACAATCCCTTAACTTCAATTAGTAATTACATCTTAGGTAATCAGTACAATTATAATACAATCAGGTTTTTTTCTTAATTCAAAAACCAAGTATAATTTTTAGGTCTGAGGTTTATGAAAGGCATTTCAGCTTTCTTAAATCTAAATCTACATCTTAGCAGTCTAACGTTAGAAGTTATTTCCAAAATCAACAATACTTTACTGGAATTGGTAGCATTCCTTTAGTACTGAGATTCTCGGGTAAGCAAGCTTTACATTTTCCATTACAGGACTGCTTTGTTTTAGTCCATGGCAAGACAACACAACCTTATTATCAGGAAATATATCTTGATGGTTTTTGTTTCACTGTAAAAACCCATTTACATTTATCTGATAATTCCAACTGGTTTTTTGGCATGAATTGGCTATTTGTTTAATTGACTATGTCAAAAGTATTCTGTCAGAAGTAAAGGAAATTTTTAAAAGTCAAACCAAGAAATAATAGCTTTACTGAGAAATGATTAAACTTCTTACAGTAAAAAAAAAAAATTATCCTTTTTGAAGAATAGTATCTTATCAATTTGTAAAATCAACCATACAATAGTGTTGACAAAAATTTTTGTGTGCAAATAAAATTGCAATATTACAGTTTTAGTAAAAACGATTCATTTAAACTAATAAATCAAACAGTAATTTAGAGTGGGGTTATTTTGTTCTGTTTATAAATAGGGGTAATTTTTGGGTTTTCTGTTCAGTTTACTGACACAGATTTTGTCTTAAACACTTTGTCTACAAATGTGTCTTGCATATTACAACAAAAGCTAACCTATATAATGAAAAATTTGCTAATAAATTTGATTGTATTTTATATAAAAAGTAAATGCCATGGTGCTTCTTCTTCCTAGCCATATATCTCTGAGTCCCTTACCCTTAAAAACAATAGGATTGACAATTACGAGTTAGAAAAACACACAACTCCTAACAGATATTCTTCTTCCATTTCTACTGCCCTTCCTCCTTGTTGGCAGAATCTGTCTTCCAATACAGAGGTCAGAAATTCTAGGCATTTAACTTCCCAGTCTTACTGCAGTGAGGATATAAGCAACCCAGCCTAGCTAATGGTATTGAGATAGAATGTAGTGAGAGAGAAACCAGGAAAGATTTTCCTTCCTAACAAAAAGATACATGACGGGAAATGTCTTTATTCTTCGTCTAGCAATGCAAAAAAGAATTAACATAGCAGGCCTGCTTGCAAGGTTAACCTTTGGCTGGCATCTGAGAACTTTGATTTCAGGACGGCTCTCACTACTCCCCAAACTCTTTTTTTTTGAGGTGGAGTCTCACCTTGTCGCCCAGGCTGGAGGGTAGTGGTGCAATCTCGGCTCACGGCAAGTGCTGCCTCCCGGGTTCATGCCATTCCCTTGCCTCTCTAGTAGCCGGGATTACAGGCACCCATCACCACGACCAGCTAGTTTTTTGTAATTTTAGTAGACACGGGGTTTCACCGTGTTAGCCAGGATGGTCTCGATCTCCTGACCTCGTGATCCGCCCGCCTCAGCCTCCCAAAGTGCTGGGATTACAGGCATGAGCCACCGTGCCCAGCCACTACTCCCCAAACTCTTAAAAGTGGCACACTGTGTGTCTAAATTATTTGTGCAAACAATATGGTTTATGCTGAACACCTGCTTTCCTTATGGGAATTTGGAATTTTGGCCCACATGATCAACCCCTAAGGTAGTATTCCCTGCCCATAGTAAGCAGTCAAAATGTTAGCCATTATTATTTCATTACTGCACTTTAAAAGTCTTTTTTTGTTTGTTTGTTTTGTTTTTGTTTTTTTTTTCAGACGGAGTCTCGCTCTGTGGCCCAGGCTGGAGTGGAGTGGCCCGATCTCAGCTCACTGCAAG
>NW_012116577.1:1593767-1625635 GCF_000951035.1 Colobus angolensis palliatus | reverse complement strand
TTTTTTTTGTATTTTTTAGTAGAGACGGGGTTTCACCGTGTTAGCCAGGACGGTCTCGATCTCCTGACTTCGTGATCCGCCCCTCTCGGCCTCCCAAAGTGCTGGGATTACAGGCTTGAGCCACCGCGCCCGGCTTAAAAGTCTTATAAAGTGGGCCAATTTACTTTTCTCAGCCTATTATCAATTTCTATAATTAGGAAAGTATCAGATACATTAATCGATGTAGTTAGCATTTCCAGTGTTCTTCATTTAGTTGTGTAAATCCATTTGGTATCATTACCCTACTGCCTGAACAACTGTCTTTAACATTTCTGGTAATGCAGATCTGCTGGTTATTAATTCTTTCAGCTACTGTATATCTAGGGGGGAAAAACCACTTTATTTCACCTTTGTTTTTGAAAGATATTTTCTTTGGGTAGAAATTTTAGGTTGACAGTTTCAGCACTTTAAAGATGTCACTGTGCCTTCTTTCTTGTTTGCATTGTTTTTGACAAGTAATATACTGTAATCCTCATCTGTGTTCCTATGTACATAACCCAATTTCCTCTCTCTGTCCCACATGCTTGCTTGCCTTTTCCTCTGGCTTTTTTTTTCTTTGACTACTTCTAAGATTTTCTCTTTATCAGAGGTGTTGAACAGTTTGAATACAATGTGCCTTGGTGTAATGTTCTTCATGTTTCCTAAGCTTTGTGTTCACAGAGATTCTGAAGGTGTGGGTTTATAGTTTTCATCAAATCCAGAAAAATCTCAGCCATTATTTCTTCCAATATTTTTTCTACCATGCTTCTTCTCTCCTCTGCTTCAGGGACTCAAATTTCATATATTGAGCTATTTAAAGTTCCCATAGCTCAGATATTCTGTTCATTTTTTGAGTCTTTAGAGGTTTAATATGTTCCTACTTAACTTTTCAATATATGAAATATAGTTACATAAAATTTCTAAAGTATTTATCTGCTAATTCTAACCTGTATCAGTTTTGAGACAGTTATGATTATTGATTTATCTTCTCATTATAGATCATATTTTCCTGCTTCTTTGTGTGCCTGAAAATTACCGGATGTTATATGTCATAAATTTTATCTTGTTGGGTGCCAAATACTTGTAAATATTTTTGAGTTTTGCTCAGGCTTGAAGTTAAATTATTTGAAAACTTCAATGTTTGATCTTTTCAGGTCTTAAAGATTTGTTGGACTTGTCCAGAGCAGTACTCAGTGTAGGGCTAACTATTCCTCACTACTGAGCAAGATTCTTCCGTGTGCTCTACCCAGTGCCTCATAAATCTTGAACATTTGTAGCCCAGTTTGTGGGAACAGGCACTATTCCTAGCCCTGTGTGAGCACAAGTAAGGTTTCCTTGAATCCTTTTGTGTGGTTCCTTGTCAGGTCTCTGGTCGTTTCCTGACATGCACGTAATATTGAATACTCAGCTGAATACTCAAAGGGGACCATCTGTAGATCTCCAGGGATTTTTCTCTGCAGTTCTCACTTCTCTAGTACTCTTTCCTGTTAACTCTAACTGCCTTGGTCTCCTCAGACTCTCAGCTCCATCTCCTGAACTCAGGGAGTCTACCATTCTCCATCTGGTTTCTCCCACTATATGCCACAGCCTGGAAATTCTCTCAAGGTAGTAAGTAGAGGTAGTAATAAGGCTTATCTTGTTTCCATCTCTCACGGATCACTGCCCTTTATTATCTGATATACAGTGTCCTGAAAATTGTTGTTTCACATATTTTGTCCTTATTCTAGTTTTTTGCAGGCAGGAGGGTAAATCTTATCCCTGTTATTCCATCTTGCCTACAAGTTTCACTAACTTATGCTTATTTCTCTGTATTGAACCACTGTAAATGGCATCTCAGTTCAATCATCCCCAGTGGAGTGGGGTCAAATCTTACATGGTTATGAGATCATCCCTCTAGATTGTTTCTGTGGGTCTTTTCACTAACTGCCTTAAAGGCAGTCCATTCTTCTGCTTAAAAAGCAATTTTAAAAGAAGTAATATTAAGACTAAGTAAGGAATTGTAATGCTATGGGGAAGAATGTCTGGAAGTTTGTGCAGCTAAATAAATCACAAAGTGATTGACTTTCTATAGGGTTTCTACAAGAGGATTTTTATTTTATAACTCTTGCAAAGGAAAATAACAATCGTGGGAGAAGCAGGGAGATACTGAATGTGAAAGTAGGAAAAAGGAGTAGCAGAACTTGAGAATGAAAGGGACTCAGAATAAAATTTTTCTAAGAAAAATAATGGAAATCAAGTCATATATTTACATATGACATCATCTTCTATGCATTTTAGGAACTAGTCTTTTGCTCTCTCTTCCTACACAAAGAAATCCAATTATTTACTTCATTAATATGTTAAGGTAAAATATTAACCAAAACATACAGCTGGAATCATTATCACCATTATCCCTTAATAAGTGTCAAAACAAAATAGGCAAGTTCATGCAAGTGTAAGGTTGTTAAGATAATCTATGGCATAAACTCCATACGGGTGGCCCATGGGCTTTATTTGGCTTGCTGACATGTTTTATTTGGCCTATAGGACAATGGCCTACACCATATTTGCAAAAGTGTAACTCTGCAGCCCAACATTTACAAATTACAAGACTTCACAAATTTGAGAGATTTCATATAAAAATTGGGGGGGGGGAATATGTGGCAGCACTCAAGGTGGGTAGTAGCTTCCCACTTTACCTAGTCTGAGCTCTTTAGTTCGCTACAGTTTCCATCGCTCACTATTGTTTTCCTCCTCACTTAACTGCCCTGGCCCCTTTTTTGCCCCTGCAGGCATTTAGGCTAGTGACACTTGATTTAGGCTACGTACAATAATATTCTAAGAAACTAACATTTTTTGACTTTGAGAATAACTGCATAAAAGCATGACCAAAATTTCTAATTCCTCTAAAGCGGAGATAGATTCCTAGAAAGATACTTTGAAAAGAGTTCTTATTTTCTACTAATAGTAGGAAAGCTGTCTTTGGGGCACATTTTTAAACTACAGATTACTGGGGCTGCAGGAAGTACCCCAAAAATTTTTCTTATCTTATCTTTAAGATGGAGTCTCCTTTGTTGCTTGGCTGGAGTGCAGTGGCACGAGCTTGGCTCACTGCAACCTCTGCCTCCTGGGTTCAAGTGATTCTCCTGCCTCAGCCTCCTGAGTAGCTGGTACTACAAGTGCGTGCCACCACACCCGGCTAATTTTTGTATTTTTAGTAGACATGCGGTTTCACCATGTTGAATCTAAACTTTAGGTACATAATAAGACTAACTCCATATTTAGTCTTAGTATTCATACTTAAGCCAAGGAAAGAAAACTAGAAAAACAAACATGTTTTTAAAAATTTCTATATATCTAGCTTCTTTGCACCCCAATGCTGTATAAGGTAACTGAAATAGATCTAAGTTCTCCTTCCAACTGTAAAATAATCCAACTTCAGTTGTATCCAATATTTGTCAAACTCAAAAGAAAATTTTCAACTTAAAACTGTAAAATTAGTACTGCTAAGACATCCACGTTTGCTTTTACTACTAACTGATACTTAAGTGCTAACAAAAGAAAGGGATTAAGAGGTCAAAAGTGTGAAACATGTTTGACTAATGAGGTAATCTGAGAAAAAGAAGAAAAGCAGAAAAAAGAAGTTATGCTATTTAATATATAAAAGATGAATACTTTATTTGTATAAATTATTTTAAAAAGCCAAGAGCTTTATAGCATACTACGAGGGTACATACAAAGTTTCACACTGAGGGAGACTAAAATACCAGTTTAGTGCAACATTAATGTCTCCTCCTGGCTTCGGTGACATTACTGACAAGGAAGGACACAGAAAAGCACCCCAGGAAGGAGACTTGGAAGCAAAAGAAAGATGACTTACTTTTCAATCTTTGTACATTTTCAACCTTATATAAATACAAGTTTTACCTATTCTATAAAATAACATACTTAATAATAAGCTTTATCAGTTATAACTAAAGTCTGCGCAACTCATCCTCTTCAGAGGACAACAAAACTGTCTACTTAATAAAAGAACTACATGATCACCTAAACTATTTGCATCGGGATAATAGTACATAACTCTTAAGAAAAAAAATAGATGTAAAGACAGCCAGTTGAGGGAAAGGATTAATAGTGATTCCAATCTGATGTCTTAAAGAACTCTAGGCTACAAAGTCCACTTCTCCAACTAAGAGCAAATGGCAACCAATTGTGAATGAATTCTAAAACTATGTGATAAACTAAAATTTAGAAACTTTCGTAGTTCTCCTCAGACGCTTTTTACATCACCACATACAAAGCATCCAGTCCTACTGAAAGAGTCAATTCAAAGGAGAAGAAAAGAAACTTTGTTAGCAGTCACCAACAGTTTGGGGCTCTGTAAATAACTGCCATTAACCAAACCAAAGGATGATTTTTAAAACTATTCTCCATTGTAACACGGAAATACAATGTTAAATAGATAAAAGGTAAAACCTGACAAATAAAGCATGATCATAACTACTGTTTTTGTATTGCCTTATTTTTTAATAAAAACTTACATTTTAAAAAGGCCATTACCTTATTACCTTAAAAAGATAATTATTTCCAACTCTGAACTAAAAGTTATAAATGATTTTCACTATTAAATTACCTAGTGTGTAGTGTTTAGGCACACAGGCTTCGGAACCAGACTGCCTAGATGCAAAATGCTGGCTCTCCCACTTACCATCTATATTTGGGCAGATTAATTAATATAAGTGCATCTCTGTTTCCATTATCTATAAAAAGGAAGATAATAGTAGTATTTACCATAAGGTTGTTTTGAGGAATTAAATTTTTATTAAACAGTATATTTTATAAGCATGTAGTATCATTATTACCTAATCATCTTTGTAAAGCAGCAACCCAGCCTAATTTTATAAGCATGTACTATCATTATTATTACCTAATCATCTTTGTAAAGCAGCAAACCAGCCTCAAGTAAATCTTCCAAGAATTGACTAGAATAATATAATGCATTAGAATCGGTATGCTTCCTCCATATTTAGAAGAAAAAAATCTTCAGGCAAAATATCATAATTTGTTTCTCAACTTAACAAATCAGATTCTACACATAATGAATTCTTCACAATCTAATCTTTCTACTCCTAAAATAGGTTGGTTCTCCTTATAAAAATCTTTATAATGTCCCTCATTGTTTTTTTCTGGCCTTTTTAAAATGAAAGTTTTTATTAAAAAATAAGGCAATACAAAAATGATAGTTATGATTATGCTTTATTAGCCAGGTTTTATCTTATCTATTTAACATTATATTTCCATGTTACAAAAAGCTCCTTATCAATCTAATTTTTGATGACCACAAAATTCTATTGTAAGGATTTAGAATGAATCATTCCTATACTCTAACCTATTTGTTTCCAATTTTATATTACTACACATGATGAGCATCTAAACATTGTTAAAAGATTTTCAAAAGGGCACTTCATTATCTTTACTTTACTCAGCAGTTTTATAGGAACTCAGTACTGTGAAGACCAAAAGTGACAAGTTAGTAGAGGAAGACCTTGAAAAAAGAAAAGCTAAAAGGAAAATATATCATTGCAAGAACTGTTTTGAAAGCTCATAAAAAATCTCACGAATTTAGATGCCAAATTAGACTGCCAAGGTTTCTTTCATCTTTTCTAAGGAAATTGAGGTGATTTTTTGCTCCACCTTAATACTGCTCATGTTAAAAGACACTATTGATATGAGAAGTTATAGTTATGATAACTGACTGCAGTAGGACAGACTTGGATTCAAGTGTGTGCTCCACTACCTCTCATTAAGCCTCTCTAAGCCCCAGTTTTCTCATCTGTAAAATAATAATAGCATTTACTTCACAGGATTGCGTGTACCTCAATAGGACTGTAAAGATAAACAATATACTATGTGTCAATTTCTTAAAATAGGGTGCCTAGCACACAATAATATCCAAAGAGTACCTTATCATTGGAATCATTTTCAGTGTTCATTTAGATGATGTGAAAGACAATATAAACATACACATATAAATTATTGGCTTAATCTACAGATTATAATGGCATAGAATCCTATTTACAGACAGCATAGATATCTTTTAAAATATTTTCATGTAGTACAAAAAGGTTGTGAAATGTAGATGGATATATAAAAATCTTTCTAATATCCCTCATTAGGGTAGTAAGGGTATTTAAAGACTTTTTTTTTAAAAAAAAGATTAATAGTTTTAAAGGAATCATAAACATGAATTTCGCTGTTTATAGCACATACAATTATAGTTTTTATCTTGAGACAGAATCAAATTTTTAAGTCTCATTTTATATGATTAAGAACTTTAATGAATTTAAAAGAACACTAAGTGCTCCAGGATTAATTTATCATCTGGAATAACATTATTTCCTCTTGAGTTATTTTTCTTAGAAATACAAAAAGGAGCAGAAAATGTACTGGCTACCATTATGGACAGTTACTAATCAAGGTAAAGACAATCCTTTAGATGATACGGCTAGCTAAGATAGTACTTTTAGAGGTCTACACTGAATTTTGCTCTTACAAGCAAGTAGGTGACTTTACACAATCAACCACATGTTTGTAGAGTCAAGGAGTTTCATAATGTTATTTCAAGAATTAAGAAAAAAAATCTAGTCTTGAGTGGATAAAATACTAAACCTATTTATTGAATTGCATTGCACTTGATGGTACACCAAATAAAATATTTATGTGATTTTCAGATGGAAAGATGCCATTCATTTAGAAACTTTTTAGGAACGGATATCTGTCAAGCATAATGCTAATTCGTAAGAGGAGAATAGAGTGTTATTTTTATTATTTCATTCATTCATTTCTATTTCTATAGAAAGTAGACAAAGCAACTTGTGGAAAGCACTTCCAATTAATTTTAAATTATAAATCCTAGTGATTATCATAATAAATAAGCATAAAGGCTAACAGCAAAGTCACACTAGGGGCAAATATAAAACCAACTAGTATAGCAGAATATTAAAAAACAGAATGAGATTTTTATTTAAACAGCTTTTCTAAATGTATAGTGTAGGTGGCTCATTTTAAATACAATCCCCAATCCCAGGTTAAGTGAATCAAGCAATAACTAATCCACACAGCATATTCAATTAAACAAACATCACATACTTGTTTTAGCATCAAGATCCTTTGTCGGCTTGTTCTAAAAAAGTGGCAGATAGAGGAAAATGATAAATATCTTTAATTCAATTAACAGTTGGCTTATTGAGCAAATTTAGAAAGTGCTAAAAAAATCACTTTCCATTTCACCCAGTCCTCCCAGTCTCAGTGGGATTTCCTCATTACTACAAGCCCCATATTTTACTTGACCATTATAGACTGCAATAATTTCTTCACTTTACTCTTCATTTTCTGCAAATGTGGACTGAGGCCATCACTGTTCAAATTATTCAACTTCAAACCCACAAAGCCTCTATAAATCCTTTATCAACCTCTGATTACTTTCCCAACATCATGATTCCCAACTTTACCTATCTCTCTTTATTTTCACCACTACCCAAATAATACCTGGCGATAATCTTGCCTCCTATGACAGTACCTTCTGAAGATACTATCATTAAGTATAAATTATCTATAAAATCTTATTTTTATTTCTATTCATTAATAGTTCCACATCTATCTTTGTAGCCTTCTCTTAAATCTTATAGAAAAAAGTTGTTTCCCCCTGACTAAAATGAATACCTCTACCTAGGACTCATTCTTTACCATCCAGACAATCCTCATAAAAGGAGATGATTCTGACTCTTTCTACCATTTTAAATCTGTTAATCTCATATAATCAATCTGTTCTTTCACCACCTTTAATCTTAAAAAGGAAAAATGTTCTGACCCTATGAAACCTCATAGATCAGATCATCCAACTCTCAACTATTTTGAAACCAAATATCATCCCCCATTTCAATTTCCTTTCTATCCTTGCAATAGTCAACTGATCACAATGTTCTACTTTTCTCTAGCCTTCTCTCTTAGGCTCCCTGTGGCATCTGGAACTATTGGTCCTTTACTCGACTCTCCTAAGGCACTTTCTTTAACGTAACATTTTCCTAGTTTCTTAGGCACTCCCTTCTCTGTCCTCATCCTTTTCTCACTTTGACAGGGCATCTTCAGCATTTCTTTGTAAGCACTTCCCTCATGAATTCACTTACTCATATCTTTTGTTTTGCTCCATGACATACCATTCTCATCTACAGACATTTAATGTCTTCAAGACTCAGCTCACGCTCTACTCCCCAAGTGAATCCTGATTAAATCAGACCACACTTTCTTAAAACTTTGATTGCAGTTAATCATTATTTTACAATATATAATGGTTTCCTGTCTTTTCTCTGTGTGTTTTAAGCAAGATTTTAAGTTTTTTGGTAGGAATCACTTTCTTTTATTTTTCAGTATTTCTCAAACTATGGAAAATAATTCTGAACATAGAGTGGTCAAATATGTTACAGTAGTATAATTAGTTTACACAAGAGACAAAGGACATTCAAAAAAATTAAATGTATTTATAAGACATTTATAATTGTTGCTATTTTTTTAAATGGTCAAATAATGCTGTAGTATTTTTTTCTGTTAATTTCTGTATTTTTCACGTATTCAAGGGGACATGGCAGATTTACCTATTTTGTTTCCTTTAAAATGTCAACCATTTTAGTCTTAAAGTAGCTTATATGTAGCTACTCTGCCTAAAAAGATCTTACATATAAAACAATCTGATAACCAAAGCAATAGCAGTGGCCTAATCAAACCAGTGTAAACTAAAGAGGCTAAAATCTGAGTGATAAGGAGATAAACTGCTTTTATCTCAGCATTATTAATCAGATTTATTAGGCGACTATTTCTCTCAGTAACACAGTTGAAGAGGGAAGCAAAGGTAAAGAATTCCTGTAAACAGAATCAGTAGGCTATGCCCAATCATTTTATATGTGTATAATTCAGGAATAAAGTTCACAAAACCTTTTGAGATATATATTATTATTTCCATTTTACAGATCAGATATAGATTAAATTTATCCAAAGTCATTCTAATTACTAAAAGAGCTAAAACTCAAACCAAGGACTGCCCAAATTCAACATGTTTGCTCTTTCTATTATACTGTGCTTCCTAATTTAGGTCTGAACATGAATAAACAAGTCATAACACTACCTGAGTTCAGTTTTCACAAAAGCTAAATACTTAAGAATGAATATAAATAGACATTAATTTTGTCTTGTTAAAAGGTTAACAATAAACTCAATTTAGTATTTCAATAGTAGGTCAAATACTGATTTTTTAATTATATAAATTAATCACATTATTACAAATAATTAAATGTCAAACAATGCAAAGCACAAAAGTACCAAATGATCTTAATGGCCATGAACTAGTCTCCCTGAAGAGTAAATCCAGTTTCTTAAATATCCACTAGATCAAGGTACTTTATTAGCATCATCTGAGTGATGCTAATTATCTGAGTTCATGCTGAATAAATCAATTTATTGGCAGGGTATATTGCAGAGAATAGCTGTGAAGACCAAATGATATGTAAAACATACATATGTAATGACTCATTTTATATAGTTAAAAAAGGGAACTGGGTGTAAGAGGTGCTAAGAGATGTGTCATGAGTTCTGTAGTTAATAAATGAAAAATCATACATATCATATCTTGGGGATTCATAACATACATTAGAGCATATTTAAAGTTCTATGAAAAATACCAAATAATTTTAAACAGAAAAACTGCTAAAAGCATGCACAATATCAGCACGGAAATGAGATCACAAACACTTTCTGAAGAATTTTAGGTTATATTACACAGTATTTAGCCTCAGAAGCATTGCAACATAAGATTCACAAATATTAAGTAATAATTCTGTGTGAGACTGTGAACATGTACAAACTACAATTTATATATCTGAGAGTGTCACCTTTCTAAATAGACACTTCAGAAGGGTAAAGTACACTTGTCCTCAAAGACAATGTTATCAAAAATATTTCTGGAATCTTCTTTTCTAATTACGTTTATTTTTAAAATATTCATTTTACTTTATACTCCATTTTTCATTTTAATGCAAATTATACTTCTTATCACTCACCTTTCTAAAACATGAAAAAATATATTATTTAATTAAATCAAACCTACTCTCAAAGAAGAGATATGCCACCAAAAAGGATGTTTAAAACAATATGCCATATGGCCTAAAAGTGATTCCCAAACAGGAAATACAGTGTTCTCAACATGAGTAGTTTGAGGCCGGGCATTGCAGCTCATCCTGTAATCCCAACACCTTGAGAGTCCGAGGCAGGAGGATTGCTTGAGTCCAGTAGTTTGAGACCAGCCTGGGCAACATAAGGAGACCCCATTTCTATAAATAAATACAAATAAAATTAGCTGGATGTGTGCGACAGCAGGTGCCTGTAATCCCAGTGCTTTGCGGGGCTGAAGTAGGAGAATCAGTTGAGCATGGGAGGTTGAGGTGCTGCAGTGACCTGTGATTGGGCCACTACACTCCAGCCTGAGTGACAGAGACCTTGTCTCAAAAAAAAAAAAAAAAAAAACCAGAAAAATAATTATAGTAGTTTGAAAAAGATGACATTCATTTCACAAGTTCTAGTAAGTGTGTAAAAATCAGGCACACATCACATATATCAACAAGCCCAAGCAATGAGTGGAAGGAACATGTGGCCCAAGGAACAAAGTAGGCCTATAAACTTTGAAACAAGAACTCATATTTAAGTTCATATATTACCTGTACCCAATGTTAAAAAAACACTGTTATAAATCAAATATAAGTATACTAAAAATGATAATAGCTAATATTTATTAAATACATAGTATGTATTAAGCACTATTCTAAGTGCTTTACATGTATTAACTCATTTGATTCTCACAACAATCCCATAAAGTAGGCTTGGTTATCAACCTCATTTTGAAGATGAGGAAAATAAAGTACAGCAAGGTTAAGCAACTTGGGCAAGGTCACAGAACTTCTAAACCACAGAGTCAGATCAAAACCTAGGCATTCTGGCTCCTAGTCTATGCTTTAAATACCATACTATACTGTTTCTCTCAATCAAACAGAAGTGGTCAACACCATGCACAGCAACATCTAAAAACAAATCACCTGTATATATATTCAGATAGGTACCCACATGTCTGTAAAGTTTTACAAGGCCATTTACATGTTATTTAATCTAATCTTCACAGCTACTCTGTGCAATACATCCTGCCAATACATTGATTTATTCAGCATGAACTCAGATGATTAAAGCTATGTGGCCTCAGACTATTCCACTAAGTTGCCTGTCTTGGAAAGGCCTTGGAAATGTCTCGGAAACTGCACCACCAGTGCCTAGTACAGTGTCTGGCAAAGAATAGGAATTAATGAATAAGGAACAATTAAAAAGGGAACTAGGTATACAAATGTTGCATAAGCCCAGATTTATCATTACAGAGTCTTCTAGAAAAATACTCAAACATTGTGGTTCATAGACAGTGATTCTTAAGCATCCCCGCAGGTGGAAGAACAGTAGTACTCATTTTTTCAGTTGAGTCTTAGTATCTCAATACAATCTTAAAACCCCTTTAAAGTTAGAAAGTTTGATGTACTAACGTAAACCTGAAAAAAATTCAGATAAAATTTTACCTTAAAAACAGAGCTCAATTTGGTTGTCACACCAATGAGTGTGATATATTATGCAACCATATTCAAATATTTTTTGTTTAAAAATTGAGAAATTTCCATTAAATATTAAGTTTTAATATTACAGAATAATATATTCTAAATTTTTCATTGTAACTCTAAGAATCATATGCCACAAACTATGAACATAGAGGAATATGTTACCTTGAATTATAACTGAAGTTACAGTATCTCTGGGTATTATGTAATAACACATATCCTGTTTTTCATTTCTATACTCCTTAAGGCAGTGCCAGAATTTAAGCTCCAATGGAACTCAAGTGAATAGTATAGCTACAATAATTTTATCTGGTGTAGATTTGATAACCGAACCTTCTGGAACCAAAGTTTCTATTATGTTATTGCAGTGATTTTTTATTTAATTTTTAGGTTTTTGTTTGTTTTTAAACACCTGTCACAGCTTTCATGAAGTACAGCTACAAAAATACATTTCAGTCTTGGTAAATTTTCATACAGTACTAGAAAACTGACATATGTTACACATTGCTTTAAGCTCATTCCTTGAACCAGGCAGAGAAACCAGCATCAAAATAAAATTAGAACAGATTGTGTAAAGAATGAATTTAATCAATATGGTGTTCAAATGATTTCATGAAATTACATCTCAGCTAAAGACAGAAATATAAAAGACACTGACAAGGGAATTTATCACTAAAAACTGAAAGTCCTGTTCTAAAATACTAATTATTTTTGCTTCAAAAACTGAATTACATGTTCCAGAAGAAATATTTAACTACATTAAGA
Organism: Colobus angolensis palliatus; assembly: GCF_000951035.1. Lineage (NCBI taxonomy): Eukaryota > Metazoa > Chordata > Mammalia > Primates > Cercopithecidae > Colobus > Colobus angolensis. The sequence goes on along the minus strand of NW_012116577.1, from coordinate 1,613,177 downwards.
CCTAAAATAATCATCCCCTGAATAATTTAAATGTTTATTTTTAAAATTACACTTTTTTAGAAGAAGCAAAAATACGTAAATAGTGCTAAAAGAATTTTTAAAAATTCTCAGGCTATACCTTTCCTCAAAAAACAAAACAGAACACAACTTTGAATATCTTTAACACAATCTCAGGTTACATAATCATTCTAACCTTAATTTAAGTTCAACAAGAATGTTTCACTTTTGTTCCACAGACTCTATTACAACTAAGTGGGGAAGCATTAAAACATGAAAATGATATGGTATGCAAAACATTCCATCAAGCATTCTTTCAACAATATAACTCCCAATGTTCTGTATACAAATCTATCTGATCAGAGTAGGTAAAAAAACATGTGGTTATATAAAAATAAAATATCATCTACCAAGAAGGAATGTTTTTAATTTAAATTAATTATTGTTCCTATTCTACTCAGAGCATACTAAACCAATAAAACTTTGATTAGGAAACATCTTTTTTAGGTGTGTAAGGAGGAGGTATAGGATGAACCATACAGCAGTTTCTTCTAAGCTGTGCATCAGTAGTTACCTAGTGTCAAATACCATTAAGTTTGATGACACAGTCTTAGCTTCCAAACATTGGGAATTCTTTAGGAATCTCATTATTTTCAAGGAGATGCCTTCCCCTGTAGGAAAAAAATTTTCTCTCACACCTTTATGCTCATGTTAAAACTAATAAAACAGTTTTCTGTTGAAAACTCAATCACATAATTTGATAATTCAGAATTTCTGTATGCAAAAGAAAAAAGATCTTTATCAAAAAGGAAAACTTTCAATCAAATCCTAACATTTGTGTTGAAATGAGACTATTTTCAGTGTTTTGGGACATCACTTTTCCAGACCTGAAACTTTTGCAGTACCCAAGCGCAATTAAGCCATTAGTTAGGTTTAGAGCATACTGATATAAGCAATAAAAACAAGGACACTAAATTTCCTCTTCTTGGTTAACTTTGAAAAGAAAAACCTTTAACTAGGTACAAAAGACTGAGGAAAGAGGAAATGTATAAAAAATGTGGTATTTCTTCTGACTTAAAAAAAAGTAACTTTAAAGAAACACACAATGTATTTTTAAATTATAAATCTGAAGGAAATAACATAGGAGTTATACATATGCCATTTCAGATGATAAGAAACATATACAAATTTCAAAACCTCTAAGCAGTACAGGACTTTCTGTGATGAGGAAATGTTCTATATCTGAGCTGTCTGCTACAGTAGCTACTAGCTGCAAGTGGCTCCTGAGCACTTAAAATATGGCTAGTTGTAATAAGCAGAATTTTAAATTGTATCTCATTTAATTAAAATATAAATTTACATAACATATATGGCCAGGGAAACTACATTTGACAGTATAGCTCTAGGGAAATATTTATACCTTAAATTCTCATCCAAATAGTAAAAAGTCCTGTAGATAGCCATATATATAGATGCTTCTGAGACATTTTTGTGTTTTAAATTCTTAAGATTTATGTAGAAGAAATACATAAACATAAAATACAATTCAACACAAAAAATGTTGCTGCATTTGTGGAAACCAAATTTTCTACACTAAATTCTAGTAGAGTCTAGAACATTGGTTCCAAAGTTGACTATAGTTTCTTAAGGAGTTTCTAAAAATACGGATCCCAGAGTCTCGTCCGCAAAGATCCTGGTTTAATTAGTATGAGTTGAGGCCGGGGCATGGAGATTATTAAAAGCTATCCAGACCTGGGGCAGTGACTCACACCTGTAATCCCCATGCTTTGGGAGGCCAAGGAGGGAGAACTGCTTGAGGCCAGGGAGTTTGAGACAAGGCTGGGCAACATAGGAAGACCATTATCTCTACAAAAAATAAAAAATTGGCTGAGTAGCGCATGCCTGTAGTATCAGTTATTCAGGATGCTGAGGCAGAGGTATCACTTGAGCCCAGCAATTTAAGGTTGCAGTGAGGTATGATCACACCACTGTACTCCAGCCTGGGTGACAGAGTGAGATCCTGTCTCTTAAAAAAAATTTAACAAACTTAAAAAAGCTATCCAGGTGATTCTAAGGTACAGGCAGACTTGAATAGTACTAAACTAGAAAAAAAGAAAAAAGAAAAAGAAAGAAACTGTTTATTAAGCACAGATGAAGTATGCAACCAAAGATATTTATTGGCTAGTAGGTAAAGAGGGCCTTTTGCCCAGCCAGATTCAAGTTACACATTCAAGAATGATTTGAGTAGTCATAGGTGTTTGTGATTACCTAATTTTAATTTTTTAAAGAAAATTTGCAAGGAAGGAAGCAAACTAAATATTGAGAGTCAGCTTGCACTAAAACAACGTTTGCATATATTAATTTCACCCTCAAAATACCTTGAGAGGGACCAGGCATGGTGGCTCATGCCTGTAATCCTTGTACTTTGGAAGGCTGAGGTGGGCAGATCACTTGAGGTCAGGAGTTCAAGACCAGCCTGGCCAACATGGCAAAACCCCGTCTCTACTAAAAATACAGAAATTAGCCAGGCGTGGTAGCGCATGCCTGTAATCCCAGCTTACTAGGGAGGCTGAGGCAGGAGAATTGCTTGAACCCAGGATGGGAGGCAGAGGTTGCAGTGAGCTGAGATTGCGCCACTGCACTCCAGCCTGCGCAGCAAAGTGAGATTCCATCTCAAAACACACACACACACACACACACACACCCCAAAATAAAAAAGCCTTGAGAGGTATATATTATTAAATTATTAAAAATAAACTTTAATAGTCTCTAGGATTTGGACACATTTGTCAGACAGCAGAGTCCTCCACACTCTTTATACTATGGCAGAAGGATTTTCTTTGAGACAGTTTGTTTCAGAGAATTTTCATACTTTTCCAGTGTGAAAACAAATCAAAACAAAACAAAAATTAAAAAAGCAGGATTCAATGGCAGAGCACAGGATAAGGCAAACACATCTAAACAAGCACTTAAACCAGACTCTATTCCTGTATTTCCTATGCATTTGATAGCAAACTCCAGAAAAAAACATGTTAAGTTTACAGTTTAACTCTATACAAGATTATGTAGGAATTGCTATCTTTTTATTCTGAGAAATTAACCAATGGCCCACCTACTGCCTTACTACTAGTGACAGGCACTCATTCTTGGGAACAGGGTTGGGCAGGATAGAGCAGGGTGCTTAGTCACAGTGCCTGACACTAAACAAGAATAATGGTCTTAAAGGTGTTTTCATTTTCTCCCCAAACACAAAGGATTATTACAACTCCATCTCCCAAAGCAGTTTACAGATGGAGTTTTGATGGGACGTTTACAGCTAGTATGAAACTTTTGGTCGTGCGTGGTGGCTCACACCTGTAATCCCAGCACTTTGGGAGGCTGAGGTGGGCGGATCACGAGGTCAGGAGATTGAGACCATCCTGGCTAACACGGTGAAACCCCGTCTCTACTAAAAATACAAAAAATTAGCCGGGCGTGGTGGCGGACGCCTGTAGTCCCAGCTACTCGGGAGGCTGAGGCAGGAGAATGGCGTGAACCCGGGAGGCGGAGCTTGCAGTGAGCCGAGCTTGCGCCGCTGCACTCCAGCCTGGGCGACAGAGCCAGACTCCATCTCAAACAAAAAAAAAAAGAAACTTTCAACTTTAACTTAAACCATCAAAAGTCCTACATTAATGTACTCATTAAAAGCTATCTTTTAGCCTTGGTCAACACAGCGAGACCTTGTCTCTATTTAAAAGAAATAAAATAAAATTAGCTGGGTGTGGTGTTGTATACCTGTGGTACCAGCTACTTTGGGGGCTGCGTTGGGAGGATTGCTTGAGCCTGGGAAGCTGAGGCAGCAGTAAGCCATGATTCCAAACTGAGCAACAGAGAGAGACCCTATCTTAAAAGCTATCTCTAAAATGTTTAGTTCCTGAGTTGTTTGACCCATTTTAATTTTCAAATTTAAAAGAGAGTTTTTCAGGGATAAAAAAAAAAAAAAAGGAAGTCCAGACCAAAAAATTCTCATCATTCCCATCAGCACTGATTCTTCTATCCTGAGACCCATTATCTATTCTCCTTTCTCAGGCCCCTACCTTGTAAAGTGATATTAACTCAAATGAGTCATACTTGGTTGCATCAGAGGCCAATGGGAGAACACTTTGAACCACACAGTTCTCCCAAAGCATATTCCAAAACAAGTATATGTTGTCAGGAGTAACTACTAAATGCACTGGCTTGGAGTATGGTTGTGTTTCTTTTCCATTTCAAATGGTGTTAATTATAATTTAATTATACATAAAAATGTTTTGGGGTTTATTTAAAAATTACACCCTCTGTCAAAAGAAGAGGGTGAAGAGGAAAAAGAAAGAAGTCATAGTTTATCCCTGATAGTCCTTCTCTCCAGTACATTTGGGGCTGGGCACTAAGCTGAGCTGGAAAAACATATACTCAATTGACATGGGAGAAGCTACAACACTTCTCCATCCAACCCTTAACATATTAAAGACAGAACAAATCAACATCTGTTTTTCTCAACAACAAAGAATACATAAATTTCATTCATTCAAAGATGATCACCTACCATCTTCTACTCCAAAACAAATGATTAGCTAATTCCCACATTCACATACTGTATTTAGGAGGCAGCCCTCAAAAACAACAACAAAAAGATAATGTAAGTTTTATAACGTGACCCCTATCATAGTATTAAAATCTGACTTTTAAATTGACACTGGTTTTAATGGTGTGCGTGTATGTAACCCGTGACATGAAAAACCATTTATATTTTTGGATGCTGGTAATCACCCTTGAAAATATAAGTAAGCTTAACATGCAAGTAAAAATGGTGAGACAAATGTAAATTCAAAGATAAACCTACATAATGGTAAAGCAAGCTATAATTCTCTAATTGTAAAAGTGAAAAACACTATGAAATCAGACCTTTTCTTAACAACTAACCTCAAATATTTTTCTATTTTTAGTTCTAATTTCCATCCTATCCTCTCCCCACACATACTCCCACAAAGCCTCTAGAACATCAAGTAGAACACAATGTCATGAACAAAGTATAATAAACAAGATTGGACATCAGTCAATGAGCCTCTGTATAAATTTACTAAATCAATGTATGTATGAATTTACTAAAAAATGCTCCTAGTGATATTAAAACGAGAAATAATTTGTATCTTGGCACCACTACAAGCAGCCAATGAGCATGAAGCAAGTTTTCACCTGGACGCTGCCAACACAGTCATCAAGAATTTGGGAAAATACCAAAGCTTGTTTCGTAATACATCCACTTTTACTTTTTTTCCCCCATCCTTTAGTAAACTTTCTAGATATAAATTTTAAAATCTTAAAATTTATAATTAGTTACCAGCGCCCTTCATCCCACAGATCAGGTGTCCTACATTTTGTTCAGGTCCTGCCTTGAAAACAAACCCGATTGCCCCATTTTCTGAGAGGGAGCTCAGCTCCAGGCAGCTCCCTATGAAGTCACCGCGTTTGTTGTTTCAAAGATGCAATTAAATGAAAATGACACAAGGCTGTCGAACAGATTAGTTGGAAGTGTGCGGTGGTGTCGATCATATACGTGTACGGCCAATGAAAACTGTATTGCTGTAAATCTCTTAGTGATATTTCTCCCCATCTTCCTCTCTCCATTATATTCACAACACAAGGAAATTAAACTTTTCAAGAATTTTCTTGACTTTGGTTTAACTTTAGCTTCCCAGCTGTCTGCTCTTACAGTATCACGTAATGAGCAAAGCGGTGGGGCTAGGGGGCCGGAGGGTAAGTGTTAATTTCAGCAAGCAGAAGAAAAGCAATAAAAGAGCTTGCATCAGACAGTGTCTGTCTCTCTCTCTGCCCCCTCTTCCTCCGCTTCCCCGCCATCCCACCCCCTTCTCGAGCCCTTACACATACACATTCTTCTGGGCGGCCTCTAACCACACCATCTCCACAATCATTTGCAGAAATCAGAAACAGACTCCGGGAGCCCTTCCCTTAAGCACGCACAGAGCGGAGCTGTGCAAGCACGACGGGGCAATGTCACTCCCTATTACCCCACAATCTCGTACTCCCCCTGTGGGTTCCGTTCCCGAGATCCGGCTTTCTTTCGCTGAGGAAATGGATCTACCTACTCCGCAATGGAGTTTCATCTCATTCTTCCCCACTCCAGTCACCCCACCCCCAACTCTAACGTACAAAAACACCCCACCACCACAACCAAAGAAAAGTTCCTTCTACCAGGGCAACAGAGGAGTTGGGTTTAGGGACTGGAGCAAAAGCAAAGACAGGAGGAAGGGAGCTAGCGCAATGTACTTTGTTTCGCACTTCTGCACATGCCACGCAGAGCCCAGGGCGGCTCTCTTCCTTACCGGCTGGTCCCGAGACCAGGTCCTGCTACTGGAGCGCCGGGGTAGGGCTGCGGGGACGCGGCGTCGGGGCGGGCCGCCGGCAGCCGCCGCGGGCGCCGAGAGCCACCACCTCTTCTCCCACAAGCTGCTGCGGGCGTGGGCTGAAGGAGCTGGAGAAGGAGCCTGGGGAGGGGGAGAAGAGGAGCAGCATCTCCTCCTCCTCCTCCTCGCCTCGGAAACGCCCCTCCGGCGGCGATCCCAGCCGAATGCCGGACCCCTGAGCGCTCAACGCACCCCCGCCGCCCTACTGTGCTCGACGCCCCTCCAAGCGCTTCGCCAGAACCTTCCGGCGCGGGCGGCTCAACTCCTGTAGGCGACTCTGACCGCTGCCGAGGCGGACCGGGGAGCTACGGAGCGCGGCTCGCCAGCACGACGGTCTCTAGGGACCGTGAGCATGGTGTGTCACCCTCGCCTCAGCGCGGCCGCCGGAGCTACTCGCACTACTCGGGCTCCACCTCGGGCAGCCGCGCCGGCTCCGCCCCCCCCGGTCCTGTCACTCAACCATTCCCCGGCTCTGGGAGGACCGCAGATGTCCGACCCCGAGCTCCCCTCGACCTCATTGGCTCGCCTGGCCTCCAGCTCCGCCTCCTCCCTAGGGACTAGGTAGCCCGGGAGACCAGCGCCCCGGTTGCCATGACAACCGGTGCCTTGGGCCTGGCTTTTCGCGTTCTTTGGACTAGCCGAAGGCTCAGGTTGGTGACCCAGCGGCAAAGTTCCTAGCGCCTGCAGTGTGAACTCCAACTTTTAGGCCAAGTTGAAAATGCAGCCGACGGCCTCCACACTTCTAACTTCAGAAACAGAACTTCATGACCCTAGGGAGTGAGGAGGAGAGTGAAAAATACATAAGTGTTGGCTCCTCCCTTATCCTTCGCTGCGTCGCAGCCTTGTTTCTATATTCTCACCGGGCGCTTTGGACTTTGAAAGGATGAGGAGAATGGGGGAGAGGAAGAGCGTGGCTTTGCCAGCTCCCTACAGCAATACAGCAACTTAGAAATGGCGGGGTCAACGAAAAGAACCCGGTGAGTTTTCCCACGGTTGTAAAGCAATCTTCAAAGGTGTGGTGACAGCACAACGCCAGATGCCCTAGGGAAAACTCAAATTCTCATATTTTTGAAAAAAGTTTGTAAATACTTGCCTTGTTATTTTCTCTGTGAGACTAAAATAATCCCGAAGTTTGAAAATTTAAGGAAAAGGTTTAACATAGTCGATTAACTTCCAGCTTTTTTGTATACACTAAAACTTGGCCAAGGTATATCCAGACAGCTATACCCCTCCTTGCTGCAAGCCGAAATATTTGAGTTTCAATAGTTAAACAAGAGAGTCTTGCTGAATTCATGAACAAATAGTATCCTGTGATTTGAGTTTTGAAAGTTTTGGTTTATTCTCAGAGGTATAAGGTAAACTGGTCCACTCTGGAAAGGGTACCTGAAGATAAATTTAGTCTGGGACCGTTAATGTTGAGCCCTAGGTAAATCTGAATTTCATGCCTGGCTCCAAAGTGGAGGGATCTGAGGCTTATTTGGCTTCCCCAAGAAAGTCAAAGCAGCAATCCTACGTTCCCTAGCCCCTGAGGCTGCCATACATGTATGATAAATGAGGGAATTAATAGTAATGATTTATCTTTGGCGAGCACTTGAGTTTTCATTATATCATTTACTAAATGAATAACTATGATAGATATCTTCAATCAAATATGCCTTGCAAGTATGCATTGAATGTGATTACTCACAGGGCTAAACACAACGAAAAATGCACAGCAGGATTTTAAGATAAGTCCCTGCTCCCAAGGAGCTAACCTGGAACCTAAGAAAGAAAACTAGCACTCTTGAAACAATTTGAGAATAGTAATAGCTAAAATGTGCAGCCAAACTTTGAGTAGGTAGCAGATAAGAGAAAGTCCGCTATGTAAAATGGGCTAGATTCCTCAGTTTATGAAAGAGGGGAATTTACCCTGGGCTTTGATGAATGCAGCAAAGATAAGAAAAGTCAGTTGAGGGAAACAACAAAAACTAAGGAGCAGCAGCAGGGATGAGTGGTGAAAGTAAATAACAGGCCAGGCTCCCTGTACTGGAGACACAAGTGAATGAATTCTTCCCCCATTTTTAAATGTTCTGGTTCATCTCTTAGGGAGGTGGGAAAGGCAGGTTGGGAAGAACAGAAACTTTCATGAAACATCTGCCTCTGTTTGCCTCTGAAAGAAAGCTCATGTATTTATTGGAAAGAAAAGCAATATCCTTAATTAATGGCTGCAATAGCTTGTGGATTCACATCAGAAAGAAGGTATAGCAAGTATAGTGTTGTAAATTTCCACAAAAGTAGACAAACCACAGTGTTGTTAGCTTTTTTCCTTTTCTTTCTCTTCTTCTTACTTATTTATTTATTTATTTTTTGCATTAAGGCCATTTCAGGTGGTTGCCCTCAAGGCATTTTCACCAGTAATCCCTCTGTTTTGGATAAGCTGAAAGACTGGTTTTAAAATACAATCTGATAAAAAGTACACACAAGGGAAATCTACAGGTTAAATTCCTTTTGGATATAATGTAAGTCACTACTAACAAATGGAACCTAGCACTACATTACAAATGATATACCAAAAGTAAGTGAAATTATTTCGTGTGTATAGTATGGCAATAGTCCAAGAATAGAAAATTTTCTCATATGCTTGATTTTATTAATAAGTCAAAGGAGGAAAACATTATGAGGATCTCAGTTGATGCTGAAAAGGATTTTGTAAAGTCCAGCATCATTCCCAGTAAAAATTAGAATTTGGAATAATTTAAATATATATGTGTTATACTAAAGCCAGCAACTGCCTTTAAAACATAACATTGTAGGCCGGGTGCGGTGGCTCAAGCCTGTAATCCCAGCACTTTGGGAGGCTGAGACGGGTGGATCACGAGGTCAGGAGATCGAGACCATCCTGGCTAATACGGTGAAACCCCGTCTCTACTAAAAAATACAAAAAACTAGCCGGGCGAGGTGGCGGGTGCCTGTAGTCCCAGCTACTCGGGAGGCTGAGGCAGGAGAATGGCATAAACCAGGCAGACGGAGCTTGCAGTGAGCTGAGATCCGGCCACTGCACTCCAGCCTGGGCGACAGAGCGAGACTCCATCTCAAAAACAAAACAAAACAAAACAAAACATAACATTGTAATTATTCCTATTGAAGTCAAGCACAGGCAAGAATGTTCACTATCACATTGTAACAATAGAAATGATAGCCAATGCAATTAGATATAAAATAGAAATAAGAAATTAAGTACTGTAAATAAGTCAGGATTGTCATTTGTTTGCAAATAATATGAAAACTCCAAAGCATCAACTGAAAAACTCTTAGAGGCAATAAAAGATGAATTAAGATAACTAGTTATAAAATTAACATACAGGGAGTGGGGCACAGTGGCTTATGCCTGTAATTCCAACACTCTGGGAGGCCGAAGTGGGCGGATCATTTGAGTCCAGGAGTTCAATACCAGTCTGGGCAACATAGTGAAACCCTTTCTCTATAAACAATAAAAAAATTAGCCAAGCATGGTGGGATGCACCTGTAGTCCCAGGTACTCTGGAGGCTGAGGTGGGAAGATTGCTTGAGGCCAGGATGTTGGGGCTGAAGTGAGCCATGATCACACCACTGCACTACAGCCTGGGCAACAGAGTGAGATCCTGCCTCAAAAATAACAATAACAATAATAATAATAATAAAAACATACGAAAAGAGCTTTCTCATGTATTATCATAACCAATTTGAAAATACAATATAAAAAGAATCCATCCCACCTACAGTAGCCGCAAAAATTTAAGTAGCTAAAAATAAACACTAAAATAAATTTATAAAACTGGCTGGGCATGGTGGCTCATGCCTGTAATCCTAGCACTTTAGAAGGCTGAGACAGGAGGGTTGTTTGAGCCCAGGAATTCAAGACCAGCCTGGGCAACATAGTAAGACCCCATATTTATTTTAAATAAATAAATAATGTAAAATATAAACAAAAGTTATAAGATGTACTTTAAAAATGATATCATTTGTAGTGGACTATGATTGTGCCTATGAATAGCCACTGCATGCTAGCCTGGGCAACACAGCACGATCCCATCTCTAAAAAAATTTTAGAATCATGACAGACTTATGAGAAATAACAACGTTTGAAATAAAAAAGAGATATACTTTAAATACTGAGGTTGAAACAATGTATAATTATCTTTTAAAAGTAAGTTATATATCCGGTATAATTCTTTTGGTTTTTCTGTTGTTGGTTTTTTTTTGAGACAGGGTCTTGCTCTATTACCCAGGCTGGAGTGCAGTAGTGCAGTCACAGCTCACTGCAGCCTCGACCTCCTATGCTCAAGCTATCCTCCTGCCTCAGCCTCCTAAGTAGCTGGGACTACAGGTGCACACCACCATGCCCAGCTAATTTTTTAAAAAAGTTTTGTAGAGAGCAGTCTTGCTATGTTGCCCAGATTAGTCTCAAACTCCTGGGCTCAAGCAATCCTCCCTCCTTGGCCTCCCAAACTGCTGGGATTACAGGCGTGAACCACCACACCCGCTCTATCCAGTATAATTCTAATCAAACGTCCAACAGAATACTTTTAGGAATTTGGTAAAATAATTTAAATATTCATTTGGAAGAGTGCCATTCAAAAATAAGAAGAGTCTTAAAAAGAAAATAAATGAGTGGGAGTTACATAAAAAATATTAAAATAAATTATAAATTCGAATGATTAGCAGCAGACTCAAGCAGTCAACCAGGTACAGGTAAAGGGCAGGATGATGTGTATCATTCAGGTTACAGTGTTGAGAAACCTAGTTATTTCTTGTGTATCTTTTCAGACACACACACCTAAATATCCTTTTCCAAAGGATATTACTCATCTAATATATTGATTTTTTTAACTTCATAATATCTATTTGTTTGACTTTAGCTTCCCAGCTGTTATTTCTATTATCAGATGCTTTAGATGAGCTTAGTTCTTTTGAAAGGCTGTATAGTATTCTGTTGCTTAGATGTAGCATGATTTACCTCCTCACTTTTCAACGAGTATATACGTTGTTTCCAAGCCTTTGCTATTCCTTTTTTTTTTTTTTTTTTTTTTGAGATGGAATCCCGCTCTGTCGCCCAGGCTGGAGTGCAGTGGCGTGATCTCGGCTCACTGTAAGCTCGGCCTCCCGGGTTCATATCATTCTTCTGCCTCAGCCTCCCCAGTAGCTGGAACTGCAGGCGCCTGCCACCACGCCCAGCTGATTTTTTGTATTTTTAGTGGAGACGAGGTTTCAAGTTGAAATATGTCTCTTTGTATCCGATTCTGGTTTACATGTAGTGTACATCTGTAGGTTTAGCTTCTAGAAGTAAAATTGCTAGGTTAAAGAACATTTTACTTTTTTTTTTTTTTTTTTGAGTTGGAGTTTTGCTCTTGTCGCCCAGGCTGGAGTGCAGTGGCGCAATCTCGGCCCACTACAACCTCCGCCTCCCGGGTTCAAGAGATTCTCCTGCCTCAGTCTCCCATGTAGCTGGGATTACAGGCGCGAGCCATCACGCCCGGCTAATTTTTGTATTTTTAGTAGAGATGAGGTTTTACCGTGTTGGCCAGGCTGGTCTCCAACTCCTGACCTTAAGTGATCCACCCGCCTCAGCCTCCCAAAGTGCTGGGATTACAGGCGTGGGCCATCGTGCCCACCCACGTTTGACATTTTGATAGACAAAACCAGGCTGCCTTCCAGATAAGTGATACAAGTTCCAGTCATCCTAACAAAGATGGAAAGTTTGGTAGCACACCATGTTTCCCCACATCTTCACCAATACAGCATTATCAAACTGTTTTTATCTTTCCCAGTCTAATAGATATAAAATGATATCTCATTACAGTTATAATTTTAGATTCTATTTGAGGATTTTTTCTATGCTTACAAGCCATTTTTTTTTTGTTACCAAAAATATTCTCCCATATTTTCTTTTAAAAGTTTTATGGCTGTTTTTCACATTATATGTTTTCATCCATATGGAATTTATTTTGGCGATAGCAGCAGCGACCCAGTTGTCCCCACATCTTTACCTAATAATTCAGCTTTCCCCCCACAGAAACGAAATCCTCTCTGTATCATATACAAATTCCTGTATGTTCTAGGGTCTACTTCTAAGCTCTCTTCTGTTTAATAACATTTAGATTTCCATATAAAAATCTGAGTCATAACATACTAGAAGGAGATATGAGTGAATTCATTTAGAGCATTTGAGTCTTGTTTCCACACGTGATAAAAACCAAAAACTTAAAAGAATTTGTACATTTTACTACATAAAATATAATAAAAAGTTTCTGTAAGTAATAGAAAGATCATAGGTTACTTTGTTCCATTTGGAAATACAATTTCAATGTCTTTCACAATTTATGTTTATATCCTGTAATTTATTCTACTTCAGAAATGTATCCTATATATATTTGTATACATGACCAGATATATGATCAAGGATATTCATTGCCTCATTGTTGATATTTATAAAATCAAAAACAAAATAAATGTCCATACTAACAGAATGATTAAACTCTGGTAAACCAATATATATGATCTAGCAACAGAATCAAGTTGCCATATAGTATGATCTGATTTCTGTTTAAAAATACCTATATCTATAAATACACATGGAGATATTTTTCTATTAACAATGTTTGAGGATTATAATTATGGAAAACGTTGCATTTCTGAAATTAAAAAAGAATCTTTACAACAAGCATATGTTACTTTTGTTATAAAAGATCCACATCAATTATTGCTAATACTACTAAGGAAATTAGAAAACTGGCCATAACAAATATTGGGCTTTTAACGGCATATGGGGCCTCAGGCTGTTCATCACTTAGGGACTGTACTCACGACACACTCTAAATCAAGAATATTTTATGTTGGACCCATGAACAACCACATAATGGACCCCCCAGACTGTCTTCCAGGTATGTGTGATGGTGCTTTTTTCTAGGGAAAATGTCCATACTTTTTTTTTCTCCTTTTAAAAGATGGGTCTTGTTCTCTTGCTCAGGCTGGAGTGCAGTGGATGTTCACAGGCACAGTCATACAGCGTGGTGGCCTCAAACTCCTGGGCTCAAATCAATCTACAGCCCTCAGCCTACCAAGTAACTGGGAGTAGAGGCATGCATCGCCACATCCAGCTTCATCCATAATTTTTTGACAAATTCACAAAGGGGTCTATATCTCTCCAAAGTGTTAAGAGTGTGTGTTTTAAATGCCAGTGATTTTTAAATGCCACCTTTTACCTCAAAGGCTGAAATGAATTCTGGGCTAATCTAAATCTGTAAATAGCAATGTTTTCCCAGCTGGCTTCTTGTGTTCATCTCAATGTGCAATATTTGTATTCTGACTTGCCAACTATGTTAGTGTTTTTCCCTACTTTAAGCCCAGAAGCATATTATCCTTTCTTGCTTACAGAATAAGAGCTGTGATGGGAACATTGCCCAGGTGAGAAGCAGAAGCGCAATAAGTAATCCACCAAAACATGAGCAAGTAATTGAAGCACAGACTCTGACAGTGCTTAAGGAAGACTTTGTGAGGCAATGCTAACACTTCCAAGTGAACCAAGAATTAGCTAGGGAAAAAAAATACAGTGATAGAAACCAGATAGGACTACAATTACCTTCAGGTCCATTGAATACACAAGTTATTTTCTTTTGGTAGTAGCTGAACCCTCTTTAAAATTTGAGAATTCTCCTAGGATGCAGAGTCACATGACTGAAATGACACAGATAACTAAACACTGGGACAAAGTACATTGAAAAGAACACAGTGTTTGCACTCAGAAAACCTAAGTACAAATCTTGGAAAGTCACTTAACTTCTTTTTTTTTTTTTTTTTTGAGATGGAGTCTCGCTCTGTTGCCAAGTATCTTCCTCATTTACAAATTGAAGGAAATAAGAGTAGCGAATATGTTCCACATGATAGCCTGTACTGTTTTTTCAATATTCAGCAGGAGCAAATACAATATATACATGAAAACTGTAAGCTTTAGTTCACTATTTTTTAAAGCCAAACAACAAAAAGCTTTACAGGTGTTGGGAATTACTGAATATTTTAGGCTTGAGATAATTTTTGGACATAATTTTTTCATTCTTAAGAGAAACTTTGGAAAATATTTACAGGCACCAGGACTCGCTAGAGCTATGAAATACTAAGGCAGAAAAATTTAATTGTGGTGCTCCTGTAACTTCCACTTTTCTTTGCAAATGAACTTCTTTTGTATATTTAGCTCATTTCCAGTTTTCCCCTACTGGCCCCAAACTGACCAAGGCTACTTAGTTATGCTTGTTAGAGCTGGCTACACCATAAAAGCAACCATCTATTCTTATTTGATTTTCCAGGTGCTTCAAGGCTCTACCTGAACCAAAACATTTCCCTCACCTAAATTTATTGGCTAGAAATTCTTTTAGTCATTAATGAGTTAAACTGCAAAGGTGTTATCTTTAGAAAGTCATAGTTAAAATTCACTTTATTTTCTAGCTTTCTCTCTTCACACCTTAATGTGGATTAGTTTATCAGATTAGTTAGTTGTCATTTTAAACCCTGAGGGAGAGAGATACTGGAGCTGCACATTCTAATTAATGAAGGGGAAGTGGGAAAGAGGGGAAAACAGTTTCGATGATGAGTGGAAGAGAGAGAGAGGAATTTGGTGGGGAAGAGGTATGTGGTATGAGGGTGGCCCTCGGGGCTAATGATACCAAGGGAGGGGATGAAGGAAGTATATGTAGTACTAAAGGGGTGTGGCACTGAAGTCAAACTGCCTAATTCACAATTTTTACTAGGGTTGGTCCTGTCTCTGACTCATTTCTACTACTTGTCCTGGCAAGTTATGTAACTGCTTACTCAGTTTGGTTGAAGGGAATACGGCAAATAAGCATAACCCTTCTGTTTTTTTGAAACTTAGCCATGTTAGAACATATACTAAGTAATTTAATGTGAATATGCTCTAATCCTGACCCATAGGGACTCGCCTTAGGGTTCATGGCTGCTCATCTTGATTTGTAAAAGTGTTCCCAGAAATGAAGACCAAGACAGAAGTTAAGCTTTCTAGTTTATCTTCTGGCTTAAAGAGTGTGATTTCATATTGTCTGATGGGAGTGAGCTGCTGTGCAAGAAAATTGATCATTAAGGGCTTTGTTAGGTGGAATTAGAGCATTTAATTTAAACAGGTATCACTTGAAAATAATTTTTTTTAAGTTGATCATCTTGCTTTTTACATCTCCCCCTATAATGTCCAGTAGAAAACTTAGGAGGAAAATGGTCATATCTACAGAGACTAGTTGTTAGTTTAGGGCCAAACCCAGACTTACGATATTCATATTAAAAGGGGAACTTGCCACGTTCAACAACATGAAGAGGGGAAATTTGTCTTAGCTGAATCGATTAGGATAAGTAGTTCTTCAGCTATTCTAAAAAGTTAAAGAACTATAAAATATTACACACATATGATGTAAGCATTGTATTTTCACTAACAACCTACCATTATGCATTCATTAGCCAATCTTTTGATGCTAGGCCAAAGCCTCTTGACCATGGATCTACTGTTGGGAGTTCTAGATTGTCTTATTTACATAAACACTTTCCATAATGCAAAACCTACAGTTTTTTGTTTTAGTTTTTGTTAAAGGGAACATATAACTTGAGGACAGTTGTGAAACAATATGAGTTTAGAATGCTTCCATTAAATTTATTTTTGCAATTTATTCTGGTTTTCTTGCCCATAGTAATTTATTGCAATGATTAGTCTTTCCGTAGCATTCAATTTCATTTTTACAAAATGAAAAGAGATTAATACTGCATACAAAGTCTTGGAGTGTGGAGAGGGGAAAAAAAAAGACTTTTTTACCCTTCTAATGATATGGTTATTACAGTATACCATGAATATGAACCTGAAGAAGTTCATATTAACTCAATAAACTCTACTGCCTTAATCAAATAATATACTCCAATTACTCAGCTTTCAATAAGCATTCTCTTGCTTTCTTGTTTGAATAATCTTCCTTTCTCTGGTCCAGTTCTCTTAACGGGAAAGTCTTCTTAATAGCAGCTTGAATTGGATTAAAAGTTGGATAAAAGTGTTAGGTAAAAGTCCTGGGTTAGATATTGTTGACCTACTGTCTTGGACTTTTAATCCAAGACTTTTATTGGATAAAAGTCTTCTCAATAGCAGCTTCAAGCTTCTCTTTACCAATAGCAACTTGAATTGGATGAAGAGTTAAAGTATCTGTAAACCAAACATCACCTTCTTCATAACTTCATCAGTTTTTCTACAAAGTAGATTCCAGTTATATTAATAATGCAAATTTAGGCCAAGCAAGGTGGATCACACTTGTAAACCCAGCACTTTGGGAGGCTAAGTGGTAGGATCACTTGAGCCCAGGAGTTTGAGATCAGCCTGGGCAACAGTCTGTAGACCCCATCTCTACAAAAAAATTTAAAAATTAGCCACGTGTAGTGGGGTGCACCTATAGTCCCAGCAACTTGGGAGGCTGAGATGGGAGGATTGCTTGAGCCTGAAAGGTAGAGGCTGCTGTGATCTGTGATGATGCCACTGCACTCCAGCCTGGGTGACAGAGTGAGACCCTCTCATAAGAACTCCAGACTCCCAAAAATTTCTTACCACTCCCAATATTTCCAGGATTTTTCAAGAGATATTCATATGTGCTCTGTAAACTTTATCTTTGTTTTTCCACTTAGACCTCCTAAAAGTTTAATACCTGAATGTCACTTACTGTAGAGTTTTCTGACATGTCTACTGCTGCTCTTATGCCCTCTGTGACAGAATTAATGTTGATGTCATAGGGATTGTCTCTCAGTGATTCCCAAACTGCCTACCAAAGAGCTAGAGCTGGGCTGGGCTTAACTGCAGAAGAGAGGCCAACACTGTGCCATACTTTGTCACTTGGTTCTTGAAGCAGCACCAATTGT
Source organism: Colobus angolensis palliatus (assembly GCF_000951035.1). NCBI lineage: Eukaryota > Metazoa > Chordata > Mammalia > Primates > Cercopithecidae > Colobus > Colobus angolensis. The sequence goes on along the minus strand of NW_012116577.1, from coordinate 1,595,832 downwards.
GTTCACTGTATCACAAAGTCTCTGATGAAATTAACTATTTTATATGGGTTATCACCCTACACACACCCATGCATGCACACACACACACTCACACACATTCATACATTCATTACCTATTGTTTAACCAAAAGTAACACACATCTATGCATAAACTCATCCACCAGCCCTGTCTTTGAGAAATCACCAGCCCTTTCTCTCAGTAAATAGCTAGACTCTGATAATCAGAATATTGCAAGGGGGTGGAAGGGGGATACCTTAATTTAGATAAGATAAAAGAGATATCTTTTTATTTAAAGCACTGTCACCTACTTTGGGCATGTGATCATATTTTTCTCAGAATATGAACTCTTTTAGGGCAGTGCATCAGAATGACTAGTAGCCCCAAGTAACGGAGTATCTGATAAGAAGTGGCTTAAACAGAAAGGGTTATTTTCTCACATTAGAAACCAGTTAGTAGGCAACTGCTTCTGACACTGCAGTAGCTCAACAATATCCAATCCAGGATCACTTCAATTATCTTTACCTTCCTCCTAAAGTCATAACAGGACTGCAGCAATTCCAGACATTCAATCCTCTTTCAAGACCAAAAGAATGATGGAAAACTATGTGTCTAGCCTTGGCTGTTCCTTTTCCTTTTTTTTTAAATGTAGAAAAACTAAGACTTTCCCCCAAAAGACTTCTCTCCAGTATTCTTTTACCTACATATTGATGTCATATTATGTCATATGACCAGAATTATGTCATATGACCACTTCTGATTGTAAGGAAAGCAAGCAAGCAAGTATATAGCTTTTCTAGCCTCTAGGAAAGGTAGGCACGAGAAGAAGGGATTGAAAATATATGTTAGTTTACTTAGGTAACTGTAAGTCTCTGCCACTCTAGTATCCCCAGCACGGGGGTATGATAGGCAGAGTTAATGTTCACTGAGTGGTGAGGGTAGGGTGAACAGGTTATTTGGATGTAGTAACAATAAGTTTTTCCATTCATCACTAATTAAATAAACAAGAAAGATCTTTATGAACTATTTCGATTTAACAAACAATTTTAAATGATTCTTTGGTTTTTGAATAATAAAATAAGATTTTCATAAAATAATGTGTCAATTTTATTTATATCACCTAATAATATTAATAACACATTCAACTATAACCACAGTAGTAAGATAAAAATATAAATGTTATCAACTAAAATGCAAAAATCTTATAAAAGATTAAATTTTATGTAATGTATCATTGTTTTCTCAGCTACTATAGAAAGTTTCCTATCAAATTACTAGTCTTTCAGGGCTCATTGGTTTAGTTCCCAATTCCTGTTTGACAGTCATCAGTGCCAGGCCACTGCCTCTCTCTTTTCCCACAGTGTCGTTCATATAAGTGGTTTTTTTAGATGACAGATGATTATTTCAGTCTTGCTCTAGCTATAGATTAAGCCAAGTAAAATGGAATAGCTTTAAGGAAAAGGAGGCCTGTTTTGGGAGAGCAAAGAGCCAAGGTACTTATTTGATATGATCATGAATAAAGATAAGGTTCATTTAATTTTGGTAAAACCAAGGTTCTAAGTTTTTATTTGCAAAATATGTGTGCAAAAACCCTTGCTTGATTTTTGTCTGTTTCAAACTACTATAGTAATCACTTTCTAAATAGCATGTATTTATATTAGTAATATGGCATCTAGTCCTTGAAAATTATGCTAATTTTATACTGTACTTATAACAAAGTAAGCAAAAATGTATTAGCAAATTTGCCTTGTACTTATAAATTTCTTCTTCCCAAAAGGGATTTTTAATTTTGAAAGACCTAGAGATTACATTTGGCTTACTTTTTCTATGTTTTCCTAAATGCGTTTTATATTTGCTATTACTTTCATTTTTACAGATGACAATAAATGATTTCTTGTACTTTTGAAGACAAAGAAAAAAGCCTGTAGATTCAGTATGAAACTCTTGAGAATTCCTATACCTGATAAATAATATTTTAACAAAAAATAAGTTCCTATTTGGACATCAATTGTGCAAACCACTTGATTCACATGCCTCTGCAGTATTAGAATATATATATATATATAT
>NW_012116577.1:1560934-1593312 GCF_000951035.1 Colobus angolensis palliatus | reverse complement strand
ACACACACACACACACACACACACACACATACAAAATGACTGAAAAAAAAAAAAAGATAGCTCAGTTATACAAAACAACCAGAATAAACATAACAAAATTCTGCTGGGGAAATGTGGCATGATTGAAATATCATTGATTGCATTTTGACAACATGCTTACCATTTTTCTTTGTTATTTTTGTGCTCGTGAACATACATAATTTTGAAGAATCTCGACTTAATTTTCTTTATTACAGCACTAATATAATCTGCATTTGACATTTTTATTATATTTCTATTAACACATTACTAATTTCAACCTTTGGAAGTTTGGATTGCTTTGCCTATGGTAGTTATTCGATAGATATTGAATTTCCTTTTATTATATGTGTTGAAATTATTTCTCTTCCTGTTTTAGGGAGTAGAGTTGATCTTTCCACTTTTTTCTGTAGTTTTTTTTTTTATTTCAGACAAGGGTATGTCCATATGCCATAAGAAATTCAAATAGACATGGTACAATACCCTCTGATTGTCTGCTAGTACAATTCTAGCAGTTCTGGGAATAAGTTGAATCCATAAAATGCAAAGTAATTTTTCACTTGAAATAGGAGAGGGGCAACTAATTTAATATGTATCCAAAAGATAATATTAATTTAGAACTGAAGCAAAACACTATTTGTTGAAAGACAACCGACTATGAAATAGGATTCTCCTGTGGCATCAGAGTAGGCTTTGCACTCTGGGAGAATCTTGGAAGGGCCACAGAGAAACTCTCACCTTCCTTTGATTTCACAATTCTAGATCAAATCAGGCTGTTTATCCCCAGGAAGCAGGGATATTTTGGGGTTAACTTGGTGTATGGTTGTCATGTGTTACATTTTTCTTTCTCTCTCCTACCAACTTCGCATTCTGAGCTCCATTCAAAGAAATGTGTCTCCACCTGAGTTGTTGTCCATGTTGCATGGAGTAGAGGGCAGGGTTTAATTATTTATACAATCTCAAACCCCTTAGCTCCCATTAAAATCTTGTTAGAAAAAAATTGATTTCAATGAGATTATTTAGGTTTTGAGCATTTTAAAAATGATCTTTGACTATCATAGGATTTTTTAAATAGAGAAAATAAAATATTTGATAAAGTTGCATATTTAAAATTTTAGTAATTACAATTTAGAAGAAGTACAGAAAACAATGCAAAATTAAGGCAAATTAAGAACATTAAGACCACTGATTTACTTTTTTTTTAGATGGAGTCTCGCTCTGTCATGAAGGCTGGGATGCAGTGGCCTGATCTCAGCTGACTGCAACCTCTGCAGTTCCTGGGTTCAAGCAATTCTCCTGCCTCAGCCTCCCGAGTAGCTGGGACTACAGATGTGTGCCACCACACCTGGCTAATTTTTGTATGTTTAGTAGAAACGAGGTTTCACCATGTTGACCAGGCTGGTCTCAAACTCCTGACCTCAAGTGATCTGCTCACCTTGGCCTCCCAAAGTGCTGGGATTACAGATGTGAGCCACAGTGTCCGCCCAATTTTTATGCAAAGGATATTTAGTCTAATTATGAATTTGTTTCCAAACATACTGCTTACTAAAAGTACACATTTTCTTTAAGTTGGCTTAACTAGTAACTCATAAAAACAGGCCATGGACGGTGTCTGACACTGGTAATCCCAGCAGTTTGGGAGGCAGGCGGATCACTTGAGACCCAGAGTTCAAGAACAACCTGGGCAACATAGCAAGACCTCTATCTACAAAAAATAAAAATAATGAGTCCGCGTGGTGGCAGGCATTGGTAGTCCCAACTACTTGGGAGGCTGAGGCGGGAGGATCACTTGAGCCTAGGAGTTTGAGGTTACAGTGAGCTATGATCATGCCAGTGAACTCCAGCCTGGGTGACAGAGCAAGACCCTGTCTCTTTAAAAAAAAAAAAAAAAATCCAAAACATAGAAAATATATGTCTGATTTTAAAAATATTTTTCTTTTAGTGTATCTGAGAACTGAAAAACTTAAAAATTGTCCAGTAATTATTATGGTAGTTAATATTTTTAATGGAAAATAATCTCTGGAATTAAATTTTCTCATTCGTTAAATGATAAGTATCTTCAAGGTGGCCAGACTTTGCTATATTAAATTGTATCCCAAAACATTATGTGAAATAAAACAAGACATAGAAGAGTGCATATGGGAAATATAAGAAAAATGTGTGTGTGTGTGTGTACACATATCCATATTTGCTTTTATTCATATAAAGAATTACTGAGAGGATTCAGACTATAAAAATGGTTATTTGTAGAGAACTGGGAAGAATGAGGTAAATGTGCCTGGCAACAGGTTCAAGACTTCTTACTGTATGCTGGTATCTTTTGCTTTTTGAAACATATGAAATTACCTAATCATAAAAAAAACCCACAAAAAACCAAGCACCTTATACAGGAGGAGAAACACCTGAGAAAGGAAAATGGAAATGTGGGGAAGGAAATAGAGATGGGAAAGTTTCTTGTAGATGGCTCGTGTTTTCTCTGAGGCTAAGGAGTGGGATAATCTGCTAATCCAATGTACTGCTGTAGTAGTAACATAAACTTTCTATCTTTCTTCCTATTCTTTGCCATATATCTTGTTGAATTAAAGATACATTCTTACTGGCAGAAAATACTGGGTGAATTTCCAAGTTAGATTTGTATTTTCCATATGGCTTTTTTAGATTATATCACATTTATTAACTTAGAAATAATTATGAAGAATAAAAGTGTCATCCTTATTTCACTCACTTCCAGTGTTTTTTGAATGACTTTCCTGTTCCTCTAATGTTGATGTTTTAGTATATGTAATGATAGAATTGGTAATCTATCATTATCTAGTAAAGCCATTGTTTTTTGTTTGCCTATAAGGTCTGAATAGCTTTTTCCATAACAAATCTGGATCTTCAGGATTTTCTGTTTAAAATGCTTCATTATGTCACAGGTTGGAACTTGAAGTGCAAGATGTCAATCAAGACAAAAAGTTCTCTTATTTTCTCCTCCATGAACCTTTTTCCCTCTTTTCATTCATTACAAATATTTGCTGCTATAAAACTCTTATAAATTGCATTTTAATAAATACTCTCAGATATGGAAAACAATAATTAAGCTGAAAATTGTCTATGATTTGAATGTTCACAAATATTTTAACCTTTGAAAATAAGCATATTACAATTCAAATAGTGCTTCAGGTCTTTTAGAGAACAATGAAAAACAACACACAGAAACACAATCATAGTTTACGGCCTTTATTCTCCATCTCAGGTTATCTCTTTGTAGAAGCAACCACTTTAATTTTTCCAGCTCTTTCTTCTGATTTTTATCTTCATGTTTCTAAACAACATCATTAGACTGCTATTGAAAGGCAGAGTAGCAAGGTGGTCAAGAGCTGCTGGTATTTAAATCCCAGCTCTCCCACTGCCATTCCTTTTCATTCTGGATATTATTTCTTAACCAAAGCACAATTGATATTTTGTGCCAGATAATGATTTGTGGCAGGGAGCTGTATTTTGCATTATAGGATGTTTAGCAGCATCCCTGGCCTCTACCCACGAGATGCCAGCAGCACTGCCACCCCAGCTATCACAACTAAAAATGTCAAATGTCCCCTGGGGTCGGGAGCAGTATCACCCCCAGTTGAAAACCACCGATCTTGGGGAAATTAACTAAGTTTTCTGTGCTTTTGCTCACTCATCAGCAAACTGGAATTAGTAATACCAACTATAGATTAGTAATACCTGTTATAGATTACTATCTTATTAATATAGGTATTAATAATACCAACCTTAATTCCAATTAACTTGGAATTAATACCAACCTTAATCCTAATATCATGGATAGTATTTGTGAGGCACCTTACTGCCTAGACCACAAAAAATATTCTATATTTACTCAATAAAATGGCATTGAACATTTTTCATCTCTATGTTTTATCCATTAGATTTCCATGCCCCTGTTTTTCCAATTCAATGATCTCAATTTCAATTTTGTCAATATTCAGCCTTTATAATGATTGCAACCGTGTAATTACTCAAAACTGAGTTGCATAGTGTATTCGTATTATATTAATTTTCTTGTGCTATTTTATTTTCCTTCTAGAGTAAATAATTGTCCTTTTTTGTTTGCTTGCTTGGTTTTCTGTGTACCTAAATATCCCTAAACTATCAGAAACATTAATCTCCTCTCAAGAAGGCTGGCAAACAAGGTTTTCCATTTCAGGGACTTTCTTATTAGAGCTTTGCATTCTCCTACTCCAATATGTACTTGTTCTTTAGGCCTGCTGCATAAATGTCATTCTGGAATTTCTTTGTACCCTTGTTCTGGGGATTCTTTTTATCTTTATTGTGTGTTTGATCCTTTATTTCTGAGTCTTATGTCCTTTTCCTTCTAGTTTGCTCTTTTGATTTAATGGACTACATCTTTCGTTTTAATTTAAAAAAAAAATTTTTGAGACAGGGTTTTACTCTGTCACCCAGGCTATAGTGGAGTGTCACCATCACAGCTCACTTCAGTGAGCTCAGGCTCAAGCAATCCTCCTACCTTAGCCTCCCAAGCAGCTGGTATTACAACTGTGCACCATCATATCCGGCCAATTATTTTCTGTAGAGATGGGTGGTTGCGGGGGTTCTCACTACATTGCTCAGCTTGTCTCAAATTCTAGGCTCTAACACAAACCTCCCACCTCCGCATCCCAAACAACTGGGATTACATGTGTAAGCCACTATACTGGGCCTAAAAATGCATTTATACTACATATAATGTTGGAAATTATTTTCCCTCAAAATATTAAAAGCAGCACTCTACTGTCTCTGGATTTTCAGAATTGCAGCTGAAAAGTCTAGTTCCTGAGTTTTTTAATGTAAATTGTTTTCCCTCAGTGGAAGGTTTGGGATCTTTATCCCAAAACTTTTGTCTGGTGCTTAGACATTTCACAATAATTAACCTACTATAGATCTTTTAAAATCATGCTGGGCACTGGAAATTCAGGTCTTTCAGTTTAAGAAATGTTCTTGCATTATAACTCCATTAACTACCCGCCCCACCCCCACCCCAGTATAGTATCTCTGTTCTCTCTCTGTGGTGCTACCATTAATCAGATGCTAAATAAACCTCTAATTTTCTTATGCTTCTTCTTGCTAATTTTATTCTTATTGTCTTCCCCCTTGCATTTTCTGAGAAATATCTTAGATGTCATCCTTCCTTTTTCGCCTGAATTTTTATGTCCTATTTTTAATTTACAGGAGCTCTTTCTGGTTCTTTGAATGATTCTTTTTAAAAACACACAGTATTACCTGGGCATGATGGCTTGTGCCTTTAATCACAGCTACTCAGGAGGCTGAGGTGAGAAGATCACTTGAGCCCAGGAGTTTGAGGTAGCAGTGAGCTATGAGTGTCACTGCCCTCCAGCCTGGGCAATATATAATACACACACACACATGCATACACACACAATATTATGTTATGTTACCTAGCATACAATATCTTCTTTCATCTCTTTGAAGGTGACAGTGATACTTTATTTACTTCAAATGCTGTTTTTTTGCTGTTTATTGTTATCTTCTCTCTCATGTTAGAGGTTTCCCTCAAATGACTTGTGATCTTTGTCTACCCTTTTGTGTTTAAGAATGAGTTACTACATCATAACCCCATCATACATCATGGAGTGTATTTGGTTATGATGTAGTAACTCATTCTTAAACACAAATGCAAGGTTGCCTTACCATTTAAAAAGTAATCAATGTAACTTAGCTTATCAACAGACTAAAAACAAAAACAACATATGATCTCTTGTGTCATCCCCTCCCAAAGCATTTGAAATAAATGTAATAACTATTCAAGATTCAAAAAAAGAAAAATAAAACTCAGCAAATTAGGAGTAGAAGATAACATCCTCAACCTGATAAAGGATATCCACAAAAAAACTAGAGCTAATATACTTAATAGTGAAAGATGTTTATTTTCTTTTAAAAATCAGGAACAAAGAAAATACATTTGTTCTAACAACTTCTGTGTATTAGTCAGGGTTGTCCAGAGAAACAGAACCAATAGAATGGATCTCTCTCCCATCTGACTCCATAATTCATATTATGATATCAAATATCCATAATATCTGAGATATTAGAGGAATTGGCTGACATGAATTTGGAGGCTGAAAAGACCCACAACCTGCCATCTGCAGATTGGAGACCCATGAAAGAAAGTGGTATAATTTCAGTCCGAGTCTGAAGGCCTGAGAATCAGGGGAGAATCAGTGCAAATCTTAGTCCAAGGGCAAGAGAAGTCCAATGTTCCAGCTCAAACAGGCAGACAGGAAGAAAGGGAGGGAGTTTCTCTTTCCTCTGTCATTTTGTTCTATTCAGGCCCTCAACAGATTGGATGATGCCCACCCACACTGAATCCACTGATTCAAACGCTCATCTCATTCAAATACATCCTCATAGACACATGCAGAAATAATGGTGAATTTGTGCACACTTTGGCACAATCAAGTTGACACGTTAACCATCATATTTCGTTAAATCATATATTAACTGCCCTGTTCAAAGCAATGAGGCAAGCAAAAGAAATAAGAGATATACAGATTATAAAGGAAGAAATAAAACTATCAGCATTCTCAGATGGTATAATTTTCCCCCCTTCCCCTCCCAAAGATTATTTAAAATTCTACCAAAATTAATAAGTGAGTTTAGCCAGGTCACAGAACATAAGATTAACATACAAAAGTAAGTTGTATTTCTTAGCCATAAGTCTGACTTTAAAAAATTGCATTTCTCTATATACTTATAATTAAACAATTAGAAATTAACATTTAAAAAATATAACAATAGCATCAAAAAGGATGAATAATAAGGGATAAATCTAACAAAATGTGGAAAATTTCTATATTGAAACCTATAAGACATTGGTGAGAGAAATGAAAGAAGACTTAATAAGTGGAGAAACATATCATGTTTATGGATTCAAAGACTCTTTTTAATGGGTAAATTTATCTCACATGTATCTATAGAATCTGTGCAATTTCAGTCAAGATCTAAGCAGCTTTTTGAGTGGAAATTGATAGGCATATTCTAAACTTTGTTTGGAAATACAAAGGACCTGGTATAAGCAAAATGATTTTAAAACAGAAAAACAAGAAAGGCCTCACACTGTCTGATTTCAGTACTTATTCAACTGCAGTATTCAAGACAGTGTAGTATTGGGAGTAAGGATAGATATATAGATAAAGATAGTAGTGCAGAAAGATGCCCACATATATACAATTAAATGATCCCAACAAAGATGACAGAGTAATTTCATGAGGTAAAACATTGTTAGTAAAAGGTGCTGGAACATCCATATGCAGAAAACTGAAGCTAAAACCTATCTCCACCATATAAAGAAATTAACTTGAAATTTTACATAGACAAAAATGTGAAGCCTAAAGCTATATAAATTTCTAGGGGAAATTATTTGGGACCTTTGATAGTAAAACTTTCTTAGATAGGACATGAAAGGCATGAACTATTAAAAAATTGGAAAATTAGAGTTTATAAAAATTAAGACCTTGTGCTCTTCAAAAGATTCCTGCAAAAGCAAAAAAAAAAAAAAAAAAAAGAATAAAACCAGCCACAGATTGGGACAAAATATGTGTGAAGAATACATCTGATTAAGAATTTATGTCCAGATTACATGAAGAACTTTCAAAACTAAAGAAAACAATTCATTTTTTTAACTGGGCAAAAGATTTAAGTATTTTACTAAAGAAGATATCCGCGTAGCAAATAAACACATGATATTCACCAAAATTATTAATTAGGAAAATGCAAATTAAGATGAATATCACTATATACCTACTAGAATGGCTATATTTTAAAAGTTTGACACTGCCAATTACTGGTAAAGATGCAAATCAGCGGTTACTTTCAAATGCTGCTGGTGGGAATGCAATATGGCACAACCATTTGGCATTTTCTTATAAATTCAGACCCAGATTCATGAGAATGAGACCTGTGCAATTGAACAGGGTCTCATGCTCAAAGGAGTCCCATGTTCAGCTTAATATTCCACTGTTAGTATCTTGAAATTCTAATAATTTTATCTCTAAACCTGTGTTTTATAAGTAAGCCTGTTGGAACACTGGAATATGAAATACGTCTGCCAGTACTTGCTGCCCTGTTTGCATGTAGTTTTGGAGATACCCCATGAACACAGAATTCCAAGAGACCCAGTGGTGCCTAGAAGTTTAATGAGACTCACAGTTAGCACAAGGTAAGCATGTTACAGCTAAGTCTGAGTAAACATAAATACTGATAACCTCTTGAGGGTATGTTTTTTATTTGAATGAGAGTTGTTTCTAATGCAAAAAGAAGACAATGGCATTCTAAGAAACACAAATGAGCAAGGAATCCTGTGATATCCTTTCTTATTCTTGTTGTTTCCTGGTATTACACAGCTGGTTTTGCTGAAAGTAATGATGCCATAAGTCAAAGGTAGAGAGTGTTGGTAGAATGTGTTGGTAGACTTGAAATAAAAAAATTGAGTTAATTTTGTGTAGTGTTTCCACTGTTCTGGTAAGAATAAAACATATAGGCATGTATGAACCACAAAATAAGAATTTTGTGATTTTGGTGATCCTACATAGGAGTTAAATGTACATGTTTGTATTTAAAGCTAGCATTATGCAATATAAAGACAAATGACAAAATTCAGCCTAATAATTTAAAATTTTTCCTTCCTTAGAAAAAAATTTTAACTAGCAAATAAAAAATAAAAAACCATGACAAGCTGAAAAAAAGACTAAAGAAGAAAGGAAAAAGCTTTATATTTTATATTTTTAATCATACTTTTTTTCTGCTTTTTGAACAAGGGGCTCTTACATAATGTAGCTGACCCCGTATAAATTAAACATACATTTACCATAGACAAGTTAATCCAATTATTGGGCTTCCGTGTAAGGTTGTCAGGAGATAGCCAACTATATCTTTGGCAGCTCACCAATTTTTAGTGTGAGGTCTTTTCTCTCCTTGAGTTCTCTAGGAAGGAAACCTCCATTCATTCCTTTTCAGGAATGAATTAGTTTGCTTCTTGATTTTCCCAGCTACAGATACTTAACTTTTAACTTCCTCTGTTCAGCTAAGAAGTCAGTTGTTACTTGATCATATGCTTTCTGGTTTTTAACCTATTTTTGACAGTTCTCACTGTTGTTATTTTATCTCTAGTTCTCCTTTCTTTAAGGTTCTAAATTTTTAAAAATTTATTTCCTGCCATCATTTTTGTGATGTTTGGGAAGGAGAATTGATAAGCTCATATAGGTGTTCTATTCACTATCTTTTACTGGAGAGATAGACACACACACACACACATATATATCCAGTAAATATATATATACGTGTATCTATCCAGTAAAAAAAAAAAAATCTATATTTAAATTTTGGATGTCATTGCAAAGATTTTAAAAATTAATTTTATTTTCTACAGATTCCTATCACTAAAAAAAAACCACCCTAAGTATTTTATTGTGTCTTTTATATAAAACAATACAACTTTAAAAAATAAACAGGACAGGCCCACAGAGATAATAGAACCTGAAAGAAGGATCCATGTCTATAGGAAGAGTAGAGATTATGGCACCTTCTCAGCAGGGAATTCTGCGCACCCCACCTCCCTTAGCTGGTTAAAAACACTGTCAGGTAACTGGTTATAACTGGAACTGAGTCTGTGGTAGAGATATAAAGTTGGGTGTCATTAACAACTGAAACTAATCAGATTCAATTCCACCCTGGCGTCTGCTTATCTCAAGACTCAAACTGGCCCGGGGCAACTAAACACCCTCCTCCAACCTCTTGGTGACTCTTCTGCCTATCCCCCTTATTTCGTTAACTCCTGTTTAGTTTTTCAGACTAAATGTCACCTACTCCAAGAAGTCTTTCCTGAAACCATTCTACTAAGCTAATTTAGGTGTTCTTCCTTACCTCAAGTTATTATTTTCATAATAACTTCAGTTATCAGGTTATAGGTATATTCTTTATCATTGTATTTACCAAATTATAATTATTCATAAATATTTCAGGGATCAGCAAAAATATTTCTGTGAAGTTTACTAAATATTTTAGAACTTGTAGGCCAAGAGGCAAAATCAAGGATATTCTGTAGGTACTTATATAACAAAAGAGAAAACAATTTCCCACAACTTTTTTTGGCAAAATTAAAAATATAATATTGAGTATTATTTTTATAATTCCAGTATACTAATCAGAAGAATGGAATTATTTCGGTGGGGATAACATTTTTCTTAATTGGGGTTGAAAGCTAGTGTTCCCTGTTATCACATTTATCTGTAATATTTACCTGTATATATTTAGCTGTAAAAATAAATTTACCTGTACCTATTCATCTGTAAAAACCATTCTTAGGTCACAAGTCTTACGAAAACATGCAGTGTAGTTTGCTGAGCCTGGATCTATTTAACTATTTGTCTCTACCATATTTTGAGTTATGGGATTTGTTTTGGGTCTTAGTCATCTTTGAATTCCCAGGCAACACACTACCTGGCACATTATAGGTGCTAAGTAACTTTAAACAAGTTTTGTTTTGTTTTAAGCAATGAAGAGATTTGAGTCTTGGTTATCTCAGACTTTTATCTTGATGGATACTACTTTGACTTTTTTTCTCAGCTAAAATAAATAGTTTTTGCCTTTTATTTTTGAAATTAAATACTTTATTTTTGTGGATTTAGGGGTACAAGTACAGTTGTGTTACATGGATATGTTGTGTAGTGGAGATATCTGGGCTTTTAGTGTATCCATCATCTGAATAGTGTGCATTGTACTGAACAGGTATTATTTCATTCCTCACCCTTTCTCCCACCCACCTACATTTTGGAATCCCCAGTGTCTGTGACTCCATTCTGAATGTCTATGTGTACCTACTGTTTAGCTCTCACTTATAAGTGAGAACATGTGGTTTTTGATTTTCTGTTTCTGAGTCATTTCACTAAGGATAATGGTCTTCAGTTCCATCTATGTTGCTGCAAAAGACATGGTTTTATTCCTTTTTATAGCTGAGCATATTCTATGGTGTATACAATACCACATTTTTTTTAATCCCACAGGTAGGTAGGTTGATTCTATGACCTTGCTGTTGTGAATAGTGCTGTGATAAGCATACAAGTGCAGCTGTCTTTTTTAAAAAAAAATACGATGTAATTTTCTTTGGGTAGATACCCAGGACTGGAATTACTGGATCAAACGGTAGTTCTGTTTTCAGTTCTTTGAGAATTTTCTGTACTGTTTTTCATAGGAGCTGACTTAATTTACATTCCCACTAATAGTGTATAAGTGTTCCCTTTTCTCTGCATCCTCATCAACACCTGTTGTTTTTTGACTTTTTAATAATAGTCATTCTGACTGGTATAAGGTGATACCTCATTGTGGTTTTAATATGCATTTCTTTGATGATTGGTGATGTTGAGCATATTTTCATATGTTTATTGGCTGCTTGTATGTCTTTTTTTGATAAGTGTCTGTTCATATCCTCTGCCTACTTTTTAGTGGAGTTATTTGTTTTTTTCTTGTTGAGTTGTTTGTATTCCTTGTAGATTCTGGATATTAGCCCTTTGTCAAATGCATTGTTTGTGAATATTTTCTCTGATACTGCAGGTTGTCTGTTTACACTGTTGATTGTTTGTTTTGCTGTGCAGAAGCTTTTCAGTTTAATGAAGTCCCATTTGTCTATTTTGCTGTTGTTGTTGCATTTTCTTTTGAAGGCTTAGTCATAAATTCTTAGCCTAGATCAATGTCCAGAAGAGCTATTCCTAGGTTTTCTTTTGGATTTTTATAGTTTCAGGTGTTACATTTAAGTTTTTAATTCATCTTGGGTTAATTTTTGTATGTGGTGAGAGAGAGCAGTCGAATTTCATTCTTCTGCATATTGCTCTTTAATTATCCCAGCACCATTTAGTGAATGGAGTATGCTTTCCCCAGTGTATATCTTTGTCAACTTCGTTGAAGACCTGTTGGTTGTAGGTGTGTGACTTTATTTCTGGGTGCTGTATTCCATCTCATTGATTTGTGTGTCTATTTTTATACTAGTACCACACTGTTTCGATTATTATAGCCTTGGTTATAGTATAATTTGAAATCAGGTGATGTGATACCTCCAGCTTTACTGTTTTTGCTTAGGATTGCTTTGGCTACTTGGGCTGTTTTTTTTTGGTTCCATATGAATTTTAGGATTATTTTTTCTAATTCTGTGAAAAATGACATTGGTAGTTTAAAGGGAATTGAATCTGTAGATTGCTTTGGGCAGTGTTAACGATTTGGTTCCTCTAATCCATGACCATGTGATATTTTTCTATTTGTTGGTGTTATCTATGATTTCTTTCAGCAGTGTTTTGTAGTTATTCTTGTAGAGACTTTTCACCTCATTGGTTAAATATATTCCTGGGTATTTGGTTTATTCATAGCTATTGTAAATGGAATTGAGTTCTGACTTGGTTCTCAGCTTGCTCATTATTGGTATATAAAAATGCTACTGATTTTTATATGTTGATTTTATATCCTGTACCTTTACTGAAGTCATTTGTCAAATCTAGGAGTCTTTTGGAGGAGTCTTCAGGGTTCTCTATGTGTAAGATTATATCATCAGTGAACAGAGATATTTGACTGTCACTTTTTCAGTTTGGATGCCTTTTATTTCTCCCTCTTGCCTGATTGCTTTAGCTAGAACGTCCTGTCTTCTCATTTTTATTGCAAAGGTTTACTTTCTGTTATAATAATAATACTTTACATATATTTTAGGAGATGTTGACTATTTTTCCCTTTATGCTATCTTCTTGAGCATCCAACCTTCCCTGAGAAAAAATAAATCACCTTGACATAAACTTCTTTACTGATCTAATTTCGTTCTATAATACATTTCTCTTTTAAATTTCTCCATATGTCAGTAGATCTATTTAGTATCAAATGAAATTCAAGATTTTAATAAGTAAATATTTATTTGTATAAATTTAAGGGGTACAAGTGCAGTTTTGTTACATAGATGTATTACATAGTGGTGACGTCTGGGCTTTCAGTCATACCATTACCCAATTAGTGGGATTAAGTACTACTTTGACATTATGCACTACTTTTCCTTTAAGAATTTTCAGCCAGGCATGGTGGTTTACGCCTGTAATCCCAGCACTTTGGGAGGCCAAGGCGGGTGGATAACCTGAGGTTAGGAGTTCGAGACCAGCCTGACCAACATGGTGAAACCCCGTCTCTACTAAAAACACAAAATTAGCAAAGTGTGGTGGTGCATGCCTGTAATTCCAGCTACTTGGGAGGCTGAGGCAGGAGAATTGCTTGAACCAGGGAGGCAGAAGTTGCAGTGAGCTGAAATTGTGCCATTGTACTCCAGCCTGGGCCACAAGAGCGAAACTCCGTCTCAAAAAAAAAAAGAAAAGAAAAGAAAAGAAAATTTAGAACTAATATTTCATACTGAGTTTTCAAGTATGAAAAATTATACTTTTGAATAAGATTTTTATGTACAGTGTACAATCTAGGTAATTTTAAAATGCAGTCTTGAAAGACGTACACCAAACCGAATATGATTACCGTGGTTTTTTGTTTTTGTTTTTGTTTTGAGACAGTCTTATTCTTCCATCCAGGCTGGAGCGATCACAGCTCACTGCAGCCTCGACTTCCCAGGCGAAGGTAATCCTCCCACCCCAGCTGCCTGGGTAGCTAAGACTACTAAGGCATGCACCAGCATGCCAGGTTAATTTTTGTATTTCTAGTAGAGACGGGGTTTCGCCATGTTGCCTAGGCGGATCTTGAACTTCCGTGCTCAAATGATTCTCCCCGCTTGACCTTCCGAAGTGCCGGGATTATAGGTGAGAGTCACTGCATCCAGCCTGATTACCATGTTTAAATGAAAAAATAAGGACATTGATGATGATTAGCTACAATAGAGACTACTTTTTTTTTAGATGGAGTCTCACCCTGTCACCCAGGTTGGAGTGCAGCAGCACTGTGTCGGCTCACTGCAACCTCCGTCGCCTGGGTTTAAGCAATTTTCCTGTCTTAGGCTCCCGAGTAGCTGGGAATAAAGGTGCTCACCACCACGCCCGGCTAATTTTTGTATTTTTAGTAGAGACATGGTTTCACCGTGTTGGCCAGGCTGGTCTCGAATTCCTGACCTCAGGTGATCCGCCTGCCTCGGCCTCCCAAAGTGCTGGGATTACAGGCGTGAGTCACCGCTCCCGGCCTAGACTACTTTTCTATTTGGTGAATATAGGAAGGAAACAGGATGCTTCTCTGAAATGAACTAGTATTTTTTTTGTTCCCAGTAATTTCCTAAGAGATTCCATCCTAGTCTTTGTTTTCCATAGATCCACTATCATGACATCAACATTATTAACAGGGGTAGTATTTGAGTACTTTTTGGTTCTAATTTCTAGGGATAAAAATAGTAGACATGATCCTTGACCTTGGGAAGAGGGAATTAATATGTGCCATATAGCAAGTGAATGGATGGAGGAACAAAGTCAATACCGAATGATAGTACAGACAATACTTGCCAAAAAAGTGCAAAGAAGAGGATGTTCCACAAGGATGTTAATATGTGAAAATCTTTTGATAGGGAGATGGTTGAAAAAGATTTCCTGAAGAGGTAGAAGTTAAACTATAACTTCAAGAAAGGATACTGTCTAGGCAATGAAGAGGTTGTAAGACACTTGGGGGAAGGGCTTGAGCAAAACCATGAAGGTAGAAAGAATGTGTGTGTGTTCAGGAAACAATGAATAGGCCAGTCTGTGGTGAGCAGGAGTTTTATTTAAGGAAGTAGTTGAAAATACATTTTCAGTGTTAGGAAGAAATGTGATGAGGAAGGACAAATATAGGAGTTTGATAGTTTACTGCAAAAAAAAAAAAAAAGATAAGCTGTCAAAGAAATTTAAATAGGAAGATGGAGTTGAGATAAGCACAAAATATTGTATGCAAGCTAAATCTAATCTATTCCTGGGCTGAAGCATTGAATATTGTTAATTATCTTTGCTATATAAATGTGTGCTGCATCTGCTATATCTGCATACTTTTTCATTGTGCTCTGTTTCCCTTAGCATTATCAAAAAACTAAATACAATTTCATCACTGATGTTTTAGAGGAACCTTGAAGATCTTTCTGTGACTCAACTATTTGTCCTTTTGTTGGATCAATTATTATATTTTGGATGAATGGAAATGCTAGCTTTTAGAGAAAAATTGTGTGTTTGAGAGTATCTTTATAGACTGCAATGGTGTAAGAAGATATTTTATTAATATTCTATAAATTTAAGATGTGTTCCTGTTTACTCTTAAATTAAAGTAATACAATGCTGGAATTGGAAATTTTTAGTTCATTTTTAAATGAATTTATTCTTTTGCGCAAAGTAGGAAATGAGGATATGTATGATGTGAGAATATACTCAGTATTTCACCAATAAAAATATATTGTTCTGAGCCGTTTTTAAAAGTAAATTCATATATAGATAAGTTTGATTTGCTTAATGTGTTGTTAGTGTACAGTAGGAGGCAGAGTCATCTTCCCTGTCCCCCATACCTCACATTCTGAGTGAACATGGGAGCCATCTGGCTGCCACATTTGCACCGAGCTGCACTCTCAACAGGAGTGGTATATGTAAGAAGTCTCACAGAAGCCCATTGGTAGGGTTAGACTTCCTCCTGCTAGTCTAGGTAAGTTCTTGAGATGCCAAATCATTAAGCACAGTTTCCAGTGTGGGAGGCCCTTGAACTTCTTCCACCATCTCAGGCTTGAATAAATGCAGATTGTTCCACAAGCCTAAGTGAATACTCTATTGCATTACTCTCCAGAGTAATTTAAGATTGTGTACACTTGAAGAATTCCTCCCCAAGACTATCTTGCTATACTGAAAATGCACCCTTTTCAGAGCTTTGAGATCTAAATCCAGCCTAAAGAATATTTGCCGGTTTCACCTCCTTAAAAAGGTGGTAGAAAAGGAGGAAGGAGTATCTCCCCATGGCTCTATACGTGCATGGGATCACACAGATTTCTCTCCATTGCAGAGTGGAGAGTGCAAGAATTGGATTCATTTGGTGGTGTCTCCACATTTCTTCATTCATAGGCAAATAATTGTTTTACACAACTGTTCCTTATCTTCTTTCTTTGGTTGGCTTGCATTCCTTTTCAGTTGTGTACTATATCTTGAGAGAGGGGAGAGGGAAAGATGTCAATGAGGATGCAAGCAAGAGGTTCTGAAACAAGCTGCTTTTGGAGAGGCAACTTCTGTACTACTAACAGTTTTGGTTCTTTTCCTCTTCTCTTGCATTTCTTTTTTAAAACACCATACATCCAACACCTTTCCATGGCCAGGAGACTGCTCATCTCAAAAGCCATACAAACCTAGGCAAAGCTATGCAAAAAAGAAGTAGTTTAGATGTACAGTAGTCCCTGTTATCAACAGTTTTCGTTTCCATGGTTTTAATTACCCATGGTCAACTGTGGTCCTAAAATAGTAAATGGAAAATTCCAGAAAAAAGCAATTCATACGTTTTGGGCCAGGTGTGGTGGCTTATGCCTGTAATCCCAGAACTTTGGGAGGCTGAGGGGGACTGATCATCTGAGGTCAAGAGTTTGAGACCAGCCTGGAGAAAATGGTGAAACCCTGTCCCTACTAAAAATACAAAAATTAGCCGGGCGTGCTGGCGTGCACCTGTAGTCCCAGCTACTCGGGAGGCTGAGGCAGGAGAATCGCTTGAACCCGGGAGGTGGAGGTTGCAGTGAGCTGAGATCACGCCACTGCACTCCTGCCTGAATGACAGAATGAGACTCCATCTCAAAAATAAATAAATAAATAATAAATTCCCATAATCATATTTACCTTGGCCAAGCATTACCTTGCCCAAAACTTGGAGGCCAAGTTTTAAACTGTGCATTCTTAGTAGCATGATGAAATTGCATGCTGTCCAGCTCCATCTGGTCTGGGATGTGAATGTCCCCTTGTCCAATGTATCCACACTGTATATACTACCCTCTCATTAGTCACTTAGTAGGTCTCTTGATTATAAGAAAACAGAAAGATAGTATATATATGGTTCAGTACTATCTGTGGTTTCAGGCATCTACTGGAGGTCTTGGAACATATCTCCCAAGGACAAATGGGGAGCACTACTATATTAGGTAATCAGAAAAATTACTCCAATCCTAAATGGGCCTAGATACCACAAACATAAAAGATGAAAAGTAAATAGATGCTTCAGTCCATAAATCTGGTAATTTAATTATGTGGGCATAAGTAATGCTGCTACTTTGAACAAATTCTTTTTCAAATATTCTGATTTCTTTTCTCTCCTGGAATTTTCACAATGATTTCACCTGCTAACCTCAGCACCATTTATTTTTTTACCTCCCTCATATTTTGTAAATGAATGGTTATGTTGGCAATCAGAAGTTTCCTGTAAGTAAACTGTAAATCAAGATACTATTATGAATAAATTCCTTTCTTCCATATTAAATTTAAGCCCCACTTCTTTCAGTTTACAAAGGTTTCCATGACTTTTATCTCCATCTACATATTTGCTGTCTTCTCATGCACACTTGCTTGTTCCTCTCATTGTAATTATTCAACACCTCACAAATATTTACTAAGTGCTCAATATATATAAGACACATACCAAGGGTTATGTAGGAGTTTTTATGTGCTTGGAAGGAGGAAAGAAATAAACATAACAATACAAGGTAATATTTGACTGGTACCTTAAGAGTTTTACAAAGAAGGAGCTTAAAGCATTTAGATGACAGAGAGCAGTTTCAGCTGGAGGAATTCTGGTTAGGCTTTATGGAAGAAGTGGCATACGAATATTACCTTAGATGGGTAGGATGGGTAGGATTTCAACAGAGAACATTCTAAATATAGGCAGCCGTGTAATCCAATGTAGAAATATGGGAAAGTGTGTAGTGTATATTAGGCAATGATTTGCAACATAGTTTAACTTACAGTGTGTGGGGCGATAGTGCAGCGGGTAAAGTTGTTTATTTTTTTATTTTTATTTTTTTGAGACAGGGTCTTGTCCTGTCACCCAGGGTGGAGTATAGTGGCTGGATCATAGCTCACTGCAGCCTTGACTTCCCAGGCTCAAGCAATCTTCCCACCTCAGCTTCCCAAGTAGCTGGGACTACAGTGTCGGATACCATTCCTGGCTTAATTAATTAATTAATTAATTAATTGAGACAAGGTCTCCTTATGTTGCCCAGGCTGGTCTCGAACTCCTGGGTTCAAACAGTCTTTCTACCTTGGCCTCCCAAAGTGCTGGGATTATAGGTATGAGCCGCTGTGTCCAGCCCAGCAGCAGGTAAAATTGATGAGTAGATTGATATCTGATGTTAGAAGCATTGATGCTGAGGCTAGATTAACAATTAAAATTTTATTCCAAAAGTATTAACCCTTGAACTATTTTATTTATTTATTTTTTGATAGGCTCTTGTTCTGTCACCCAGGCTGGAGTGCAGTGACATGATCACAGCTCACTGTAGCCTCCACCTCCTGGACTCAAATAATCTTCTTGGGGTTTCCCTATGTTTCCAAGGCTGGTTTTGAACTCAAAGGCCCCAGGGATCCTTCCGCCTTGGCCCTCCATAGTACTAGGATTACAGGCATGAGTCACTGTGCCTGGCCCAACTCTTGAGCTTTTTGAACAGGATAGTTATGCAATCAAAGTAGAAGTTAGAAGGAAGAGTCAATTTAGAAAGGATCGAGTGGGGATATTTACCAGACATGGGAAGGCCTTTCAGGGGAGAACTGTAGTGATCCAAGAAGGAAGTGGTAAATGTCCAAATTAAGATGATAAAAATTAGAATAGGGAAAAATGAATGATCCAACAAGAATTGCAAAAGAAGAAACAGTTTATATGTCTTCTAACCAGATTGTCTGTTTTCTGAGAGCAAGTACTATGTCTGCTTCTTGTCTCCCCAATACACTCTACATTGCTTGACATAGAAAAGTGTCTTATAATGAATAAATATCTTCCTTAATTATCTGTTTCATCTACTTTCATATTGTCTGCTTTTAAGTAATTAAGTCTTAACTATTAGACTATTAATCAATCACCTTCTCTTCTCATTTCTCCCTCATATATATATAGAGAGAGCCAGCACAGCTAATTTTTCATAAGAAACAGATCTCAATAACACCAAACTAGTTCTTCATTCACTGAAAATCAACAAGGGAAGCAAGAATGAAGAGTTGGTGGTAGATAAGAAGAAGGAGGTTTTGGAGAATTGCTCTCAGTAAAAACTGAAAGAGCTTTTGAAACTAGGTTCAAATATGTCGAAAACACATAAGAGTCTGGACTATTAACACATTATAGCATAATTTTTTGAAATACTACCACTACTTCTAATAAGCATTATATTGCTCACATTTTAGCTTAAGAACTCATAATACACAGCTACTGACAGTCGTGCAGGACAGGAGTCCCCAGCCCCCGGGCCATGGATCATTTGGTCCATGGCCTGTTAGGAACCAGGCTGTGCAGCAGGAGGTGAGCTGTAGGCGAGTGAGCATTACCACCTGAGCTCTGCCTCCTGTCACATCAGCAGTGGCATTAGATTCTCACAGGAGCATGAAACCTACTGTGAACAGTGCATGCGAGCAATCTAGGTTGTACACTCCTTGTGATAATCTAATGCCTGATGGTCTGACATGGAATAGTTTCATTCCCCCTACTTTCGCATTCATGGGAAAAATTATTTTCCACAAAACCAGTCACTGGTGCCAAAAAGGTTGTGAACTGTTAACCTAGGAGATTGAACAGGGATTGTAATACATGTGAGCAGGATTTCCTATGCTTTGCTCTATTTCTGACACGGACTCTATAGTGGCAAACAGGCTTCATTCCTTGCACAGTTCATTAAATATATTTCATCATGTCCTAGGACTGCACAGGAAAGAGTCCATTAACTGTATGAAAATGATTTTAAGTCTCTTTATTTTGAACTGAGAATAATTTCCCAAGATTCCTATCCTGAGGTCAATAAGGATTATTGCAGTTTTTTCTTCTGTTTTGCAATGCTAAGTTTATAGCTTACTACATCACTTAAAAAAGGGAATTGCCAATGTATTACTACTTAACTACTTTAGATTAGCTGTTAGAGAGATAAGGGTGATGAATGGTGCTTAGCCCCAGTGGCGAAATTGACCTAGTTTCACGCTTTCAGATGGAACCAGCAGGTTTATCAACTCCTCCCTAAAATAAATATTTGGGAGTATATGACAAAGGAGTGTAACTAATTCTATACAAACCTTTAAACAAGAATTCCATTATAAGTTGCAATAAATATTGAAAGAAGATGGATCTCTTATTTGAAAACTGTCTTTTAAGGCAAATACAGAGTATTTCCATTTTAAAAGGAAAAGATTATTTTGTAACACCCAACCTACAGGGGCACACACTGGTAGACTTTGGAAAATACTGAAAATATCTACCTATTGAGGTTTGCTAACAACAAGTATCACTCTGACTCTGAACCTTGGAGTAAACTATTTTGCTATATTGAAAAGTCTTGTCATTCTTGTTAAAGTGTGTTTGTGTGTTTACATATAATATGTGTAAAATTTAACAGCTTTAAGTTCACCATGATTTAATTTAGCAGAATTTTGAAGCAAAATGGTTACTGCTGAAATTACATGATTAGTAATATTCTATTTTATTTTATTTTTTGTCTTTATAATACAACATGATATTCAATTATTAGTAATATCCTAAATTAAAAAAAAATTGACTGGTTTTGTAAGGAAGGTGAGTGGCTTTTTTTTTTTTTTTTGAGACAAAGTCTTGCTCTGTTGCCAGGCTGGAGTTCAGTGGTGCGATCTAGGCTCACTGCAATCTCTGCCTCCCAGGTTCAAGCGATTCTCCTGCCTCAGCCTCATGAGTAGCTGGGATTACAGGCACGTGCCACCACACCCATCTAATTTTTGTATTTTTAGTAGAGACGGGGTTTCACCATGTTGTCCAGGATGGTCTGTATCTCCTGACCTCGTGATCCTCCTGCCTTGGCCTCCCAAAGTGCTGGGATTACAGGCGTGAGCCACCATGCCTGGCCGGTGAGTGACTATTAAGACTGAAACAAAATATTTGAGTAGTATAGTTTGAAAACTCAAGATATATTTTTGCCTTTCCTGTCTTCACCCTTTCCTGAAAGGTAATCTTTGCGTTGCATTTTATACAAATTATCCAAAATAGAGCAGGGGAAACAAGAAACTTCACTGTGGAGAAAGAGACTATTTGCTGGTATTATGATTGAGTACAATTTAATAGAGTAAGGTATCATAAGAAAACCAAACAGCATAAGGAATCCAAGCTTGCAATAAATCTTAAAACAGAGATATCTCTCAATGGCATTTTCACCAAAACAAGGGAAATTAAACATAATTTTTAAAATTATGGGATTTTTATATATATTTTTTGAAAGATAGCCTTATCTCCTCAAAAAAAGTTACTAGTCACGTAGGGGATAGAACAGCAAAACCATTGGATTTGGTTAAACCTAAACATAAATTTTTGTGGATGTCTCAACAAGAAAAGGAAAAACAGTGTTTCTTATTTTTCATTTTGCTTCAGTAGCAGACATTTGCCATTGAATTCCAATAGAAAAAAATTTGCAGGTTTACTTTAGCCATTAATATGAGGTATAATGCAATAACAGAGAAACTAATTGTAACTGGGTTTATAGCAGGTCTTCAGTTCACAAAGAACACAAGCTTGAACAAGCCATCATGAGTCACTTCATGAAGTGGTATCATAATAATATTACCATCAAGATTTCTAGGTGAATGGCCTCCGTGGACCCTAAAATGTCCCCATAAATGATCTGGTACAGCATGCTACACATTTCCGGAAAGTTTTGTTTTTTTCCTGAAAGTTTTATATCTAATTGCAAGTAATGCATACTCTAATTTCTTCAGGGTACCAACCTGTACATTTAGTTGCAACATGTCAAAATTATGTCAAAAATTCATGTTGTAGCAAAGAAGAAAGCAATAAAATAAATTCTCACAGAGGCAATATAAACTTCTCAGAGTGAAAAAGTAATTCAACTTATCAATGTTGCTAAACAAGAAACATTTTCTGTTGAGAATGTTGAAACATTGATACTGATAGGAGAGAGAAATGAAGACGCCAACAACAAGTTTATCTGTGAGCCATTTTGAAGCTCACACTAAATGTGTCTCTGATTTATTCTACGTCATTGGGCAGATCTCATACTAATCTCTTTTTGTCTCCATTTCCTCAACTATAAAGAGGGAATAATAATGCCAACCTGCCTCAGAGGGGTGTGGTGAGAATTAATCAAGGCCCATAAAGAGTTTTGAAGGCCAAAGATGAAAGACAGCACACTAAGTACAAAGCCTCCTCTTTAGCACTGAATTTGATGGAATATAAAAACTTGTCTATTGATGGAAAATTTCTCAAACATCAAATAAGAATATACTTTCTTGAATTTATGTGACTTAAATTTATGAATTTGTTCATAAATGTGTTTTTTTAGGTATCCTATATTTAATTTTTCAGCCTGGGCTAATAGAAGAAGAGAACACTAATTTGAAAATTAAAATTATGGCCAGTTAAAATTGAAAATATATATTTTTAATTTACTTTTTGTTTCACCTCTGTATGTCTTAGTAAACTAATCAGGTGTTTGCTTCAGAAGAACGACTGAGACTAGAATTGCTTCTTGGGGGTACATAAAAGAATAAACCATTTAATTTGTTGCAACCATTTAGCATCAATATACCAATGATTCAGTTTCGAATAAAGATATTATTAACTTCTACCTAAGTCAGGGCACTAAATGTGGAAAAGTATGTTTCTCTAAACTACCTAAATTTAGGAGCCAACAGAAGGAGTGTATATAAAAACAGAAATTTCATTTTCAGAAATATGATTCCTGTTGCACTCCCAATGCCATATTGAGTTTCTTGAGTGCTAACTGACTAATATGAAAACAGAAAATATTATGATGAGTCAGTCATCTCTACACTGTATATTAGGAAAAATATTAATTGCCTACTTTGGCTGAAACTAAACAGTATTTTGGTGTCATTAAATACAACATCTAGTGCTGAGGAAATGAACAATTTACCCTTCAAAATATTATTAAATTTATCAGTAATTTGTAAATGATTACAACTAGAGCCAATAAGATTCTTGATATATTACTTCCTAATTGATTGCTCAGTTGGGCAAAATCTTGGATGACATAAATTAACAATGAAACTGTCGTGCCTTAGAGTTCTACTTTTCTTAGATTTTATAAAAATACACTAGTTTTTAGTGACTGTCAACAGTCTTTCCTTATGTCAGTACATGGGAACAATTCATTACTGATGTTTATTTTGCCTTGGGTTGGGCTGTAAAAGTACTCTATAATAACATAACTTGGGAGGTTGTTGTTTTATTATATCTTATACTGGTTGTGGTCAAGAAAAAGACAGACTGGGAAACAGGAAGCACTATATCTTTACAACATTTACCGTTGCCATTTAACAAAAGATTTAGTTTCACTTCAGTTAGAATTTCACTAATGGTCCACTTCATATTTTTTTTTGCTCATTTTTCTTTTATCCCAAATTTTGAATGTAAACATTAAATGTTAAGATTGATAGCCATGGAATTAACCAGCTTAATTTTGGTTAGAAGATGAATGATTCACTGCTTTCTTGTCTGAAGAGTAGGAAGAGCACTGTATTTAAAATGGCTCTGTCCCAGAGAGCAAATCTTATGGGTTTCACTGCCCAGCCCACTCAGAAAAATAAAACTTGGGGAGGTTACGACAGAATATAAACTGAGCATGGAATTGTAAGGACATCTTAGAACCTGTTTTCTTGCCAGTGCTATGAAAATGGTTCTCATTTTTCACATTATTAAATTTAAAATTTTAAGGATTTTAAGATTCTAGGAGATATTTTCCAAGTTATCATTTGGTTTAGTTACCCTTTTTCATCTAAGACTTGAAAGAGCTCCATAAATAAATAAACATATTTTCGCTTTGTTCAGCATTTAATTCTTTTTGCAATCACAGCTCTGTATTGTGTGAAACAAAAATATTTCTCTTTTCTCTGGTATTTGTTTTATGTATTATTTCTTTTAGTTGACAGAAATAACTGTTTTCTCCCCAGTGAGTGAATCAGCAATTAGTTTGCAGGTTCCTCTGCCTCAAGATGTTCTAAAAACATTTCTCTATTTGTGCTAAATATTACATAAAGGTAATTTTTTTATTCCTTTAGGGACACGGGTGTTATATTTTCATATGTCAAACAATAAATGAGTGAGGCTTATTACGATATCTAGAATTTTGTAAAAAAAAATAAAGCATTCCATTTAATAAAATTCAACAAAGATGTATTTTATTCGGAGAGATGTACTCCTTCCCAGGTAAAACATTCTGAACACATCTTTGTACTTAGGGAACTTGATTTACTAGGGTACCTGATATAGATAACTCATATTTTCTCAAATTTCATCAACCTATGGATACAGAACAGGTTCTATTAAATTAAAAACATATATTACATTGCTAGCATGAATTGTTCTCATCCTTCTTCAGGAATTATTTATTGCCCCTCATTTCCCACCTATTTCTGAAACAGCACAGAAGGTGTTTGGTCAGTTTGATTAAAGAACCAGATAAAATGCAATGGACTGTAAAATGTTATGACTCAAACCATTGAAATTCATACTCTAAATAGATTATAATCTTTACAGCTAAAAGTCATTCCTGAGGATCTTCAAATTAAACCACTTTATTAATGAGCTTCCTGATGTTATAAGGAATGGTGTGGATGGTAATATATTTACATCTAATCAAATGGTCACATTCTTTATTTTCCTGACTCTGAGGGATGCAAGAACAAATCATAGGTGCTCCTCAACCTTAATTTAGCTAATTGTTTCAATATTCTCCTTTACCCAATTTCTTACACTTTTAATAAGGAGCAAATTTAAAGTTGTTTTCTTTCCTATGCTATAGTTCATCATATTTACTTAAACAACCAAAATGAAGGTAGTCAAGGAAAGAAAGATTCAAATAATAAAATGTGTATACTATATAATATACAGAACATGCAGAATACCAGCATTTGGTTGCTCAAGAATTTATTTCAGGCTAAAGCATCCAATGAATCTTGACTTGATATAAGAAATTAAGTTATTCAGGCAATAAGCATTTATTCAGCCATATTCAAGACATTCTGCTAGACACCCCAAATAAAAAAAAAACCTATGATCCCTACTTTTCTTTTTTTCAAGACAGAGTCTCTGTCACCCAGGCTGGAGTGCAATGGTGCGATCTTGGCTCACTGCAACCTCCGCCTCCTGGGTTCAAGCGATTCTCCTGCCTCAGCCTCCAGAGTAGCTGGGACTACAGGTGCGCACCACCACACTCGGCTAATTTTTGTGTTTTTAGTAGAGACAGGGTTTCACCATATTGGTCAGGCTGGTCTTGAGCTCCTGACCTCGTGATTCACCCACCTCGGCCTCCCAAAGTGCTGGGATTACAGGCATGAGCCACCGTGCCCAGCAGATCCCTATGTTTAAGGAACTTAGTTCAATGGAAAAGGCAAACACATGAATAAACAAATTGAATACACAGAAATAAGTGCTATTGTCAAGTCTAGGAAAATTAGGGATGGCTTGACAGAGAAGATGAACTTTGGATAGTCTTGAAGACAGAATGAGAATTTGTTATATACAGAAGAGGAAGAAAGGGCATCTGAAGAAAAGAAGACAAAATGTGCAAAGGCATAGAGTTTTGAAACGATATGTGAGAAGTTCATTGTGGTTTGGAGCTTAGGGCTGTGGTAGGGAGTGGAAGGAAATGAAATTGGAACACTAAATTGGGGTTACATCATGAAGGGCATTGTACCCATACAAAGGAGCTTGGCTTTTATAGGACAGCTAGTGGAAAATCAGGGGAAATTGTTAAATAAAGGGGAGGGTGTAATCATATTTGCTTGGTAAGAAAATAATGATGTTAGGAATGTAAAAGATGGATTACAGGAGAGATTGATGGGGGAGGGACCAGATAGGACAATGTGGCAATAATTTAGGGCAGAAATCGTAGGAGCCTGAACTGAATTAGTGGCTGAGGAAATAGGGAAGAATGGTCAGATTTTTTATACATTTCTGAAATAAAATTGATACAATTTGGGTGTGGTTGGTAAGAGGGACTCCAGATGAATTTTTTACTTGGGAAACTTGAGGACGTTGATTCCATTAACCTTGATGGGAAAGTTCGGAATATTGAGGAGTATAATTACTTCAGTCTTCTTTTTTAAAAAATGTATTAGGTTCAAGTGCCCTTGTGATAGACAAATTAACTAGCATTTGAAAAAGCTGGTCTGGAACTTGAAGATAGTTTAGAATTGGAGATACAGTCTTAGGAACTATAAGCAATAGCTTCTAGAATGTGAATGAAGTAATATATCTAAAAATGTGGAACAAACCACCAAGGATGAAACCCTGGAAGAATCAGCATTTAAGAGAGTGTCCCTTATTTATTTTCAACCCATGCCTCATTTTGAAAATATAAAAATCTCAGCCCACCTATAATCATGTCAGTTCAAATCTTTCCCTTTAAAGGCTCATGACTACTCCCTCTTCCTGCCTTCTCCTCCCCTTTCTTTCTTTTAAGAATTTCTGTCACTGGACATGGTGGAATGTGCCTGTAATCCTAGGTGCTTGGGAGGCTGAGGTAAGAGAATCTCTTGAGCCTAAGAGTTTGAAGCTGGCCTGGGCAACATAATAAGACTCTGTCTCTTAATTAAAAAAAAAAAAAAAATTCTAATTTAAGAAGTGGTCTGAAGAGATGGAACCATTAAAGAAAACTGAGGGGCACTTAGAGAAGTAGAAGGAAAATAAGGGGTGGATGACATCCTGGAAAACAAGGTCATGTTAACATCACTACTCCAAACCCTGACAAAATCCTACAAATTGAATGTAGGCACTTCCTCTCCTCACATAACTGGGTAGAATGGGTGACTTGGATGTCTGTATTCAACAGAGCATCTAAGTTTGAGTCCTTCACCTCCCTTAAGTTCCCCCAGCACACCTGGAAGTGCACACATAGCTTTTGTTCCCTCTTGGGGACAGGGAGACCCTGACCCCACCTTCCTCTTTTAAGCAGCTGAGATCAGGGTAAAAGCAATGGTGGGAGGAATCTGGGGCTGTGTAAGGAGAGAGTGGCTTCATGTCAGTAAGCAAAGCATATTTTCTTTCCTCTTTGAGTGACCCAGAGGCTGTTCTTGGTACAACCAAAACTAATTTTCAAAGTTTTCAGATTATCCAAGTCCTCTCTCAGCTTTGGGTGCCCTTGATCCTTTCTCCTCCCTTCCAGAGGAGAGTGAACAACAACTAAAACACCATTTAGATGATTTATTTCAATCTTATCTCTTGCTGCTCAGACTCTAGACATTCGAGAACAGGTAGAACAGTGGGAGACCCTCACTCTTCCTAACTGCCCTTGCCTACCACTACTAGGTATTTACTACTGGGTAAATACCTCCGTGGGGAGTCGTCTCATAAATTCTAACTCAGTTGTTATTCTTTCTCTTTCAAAAAGCCATGTCTGTCAGCATCCTATTTTTGTTGCCAAAAGCTTTCAAGTAAGCTGCCGCAGTTTTATGGATGCCGGCAGAAGACATGAAGACTCCTGGGTCAGGAGGACTTAATTATTCATATGACAACAGGCAGCATGAACTTCATGTTCATACCGTTCATGCCCCCACAAGTCTCATGGACGTGATGCGTGGAAGCCCCGGTGAAAGCTGCACATGCAGTGGGTTAGTATCACTGCTGAGGGACCCTGAGCATAGGAAATCTTAATAAATCATCAGGGAGCTGCAAGCAAACCTATCTAAACTTTGCCTTGGAGGGAAACATTATCTTAATTATACTGGGCAGCAAACAAACCTGCCCTCTGCTCTAAAGAGAAACACTCTCTTCTTCCAAAATTGTTCTCTATAAAAATATCCTTGAAAAAATAATCTAGAAAAAAAGCTAATACTTCTTCTCACACAATGTGTAGAAATGCAAGAGACCCATAGAGGATTGTCTCCCCACAAGTAGGTTCCGCATATTCTTTCCTTTTTATTTTTTTTCTTTTCTTTTTCCTTCCTTCCTTTTTCCCTTCCTTTTTCCCTTCCTTCCTTCCTTCCTTCCTTTTTCCCTTCCTTCCTTTTTCCCTTCCTTCCTTCCTTCCTTCCTTCGTCCCTCCCTCCCTCCCTCCCTTCCTTTTTCTCTTTGAGACAGGGTCTCGCTCTGTTCCTGGGATGGAGTACAGTGGTGCAATCTTGGTTCACTGCAGCCTGTACCTCGTAGGCTCAAGCAATCCTCCCACCTTAGCCTCCTGAGTAGCTCAGACTACAGGGATGCACTTCCATGCCTGGCTAATTTTTTTTTTTTATTTTTTGTAAAGATGAGGTCTTTCTATGTTGCCCAGGTTGTTCTTGAATTCCTAAGCTCAAGAGATCCTCCTGCCTTGGCCTCCCAAAGTGCTGGGATTACAGGCAAGAGTTACCTCTTTCTCCCTCTCTTAACTGGCCCCCTTTTATATTTTTTATTTTCTCATCTTTATTTCTTTTTAAAATATAATTTAATCCATTCAAATTATTTTTAATAATAGGCATTCTCTAATGAAAAAAATCAGAAATAAATATCTACCTTTAATCCTATGAAAATAAAATTCGGGTTCAGACTGTTATGGCAACAAATAGTTGCAAGAAAATATTTACAAAAAAGAAAACACATGACTGGGTGCGGTGGCTTACGTCTGTAATCCCAGCTCTTTGGGAGGCTGAGGCAGGTGGATCACTTGATGTCAGGTGTTCGAGACCAGCCAGGCCAACATGGGGAAGCCTTGTCTCTACTAAAAATACAAAAATTAGCCAGGTGTGATGGTGCACTCCTGTGATCCCAGCTACTGGAGAGGTTGAGGCAGGAGAATCACTTGAACCTGGGAAGCGGAGGTTGCATGACCCAAGATCGCAGTACTGTACTCCAATCTGGGCAATAGAGCAAGACTCCATCTTGAAAAGAAAGAAAGAGAGAAAGAGAAAGAGAACAAGAGAGCAAGAAAGCAAGCAAGGAAGGAAACTCATGTTATTCTTTGAAGAGTATACTTTATCAGCTTTAATGAAAATTCACAATCAGGAATGATCTTGACAAAATTTTACTCACTGGTTATGATTAGTTAAAATTATGCGTCGAGTAAAAGCAGTTCCTAAAATCACAGCCAAAATTCTTTCATCTCATTTTGCCTAGTTAGAAAATTCATAAGCAAAAAGCAAAACAAAATTTAAAAACTTGACATTACTCCATTCAGCATATATGATGTGATCATTAAATAGTAGAAAACACATTTCTTTAAAGTAATGTAAATGAAGTTTCATTTAAGAGGCTAATACATATACATAGGCAGTTTGGTTAACTACCCATCCTTTTTACTATAAATATTAGAAGAGTGAAGTCAGACTATACAAATTGCCACAAATCTGGATGTCTGTAGTGCACTATGGGTGGCATTATTTTGTTCACAGGGTTCTTCTCTATTTTCAGGCAAACAAGAGGATTTTACTTATCTGTCTCCTTGAGTTAGACTAGCTTTAGCTCATGAAATGTGTGCCCAAGTGATGTATGTCACTTTCAAAAGAATGCATTTATTACCAATGTTTACTTGCCCAGCCTATTCTTCCCCTGCCAGGGTTCTTGTGGAAACATGTGCTGATGAAGAGGTGCCATAATACCAAAGTAGCCTAGAAGGTGGACCAATGCACAGAGGAATATGAGCCTCAAGGGACTTTATGTGAACAAGAATTAAATTTTGGTTAAGCCCATGACATTTGGAGGTTTTTTTGTGTGTGTATTTTGTATTTACTTATTTATTTGTTTTGAGACAGAGTCTTGCTGTGTTGCCCAGGCTGGGGTGCAATGGCATGATCTTGGCTTACTGCAACCTCTGCCTCCCAGGTTCAAGTGATTCTCGTGCCTCAGCCTCCTGAGTAGCTGGGATTTCAGGCATGCACCACCACACCTGCCTAATTTTTGTATTTTTAGTAGAGACGGCGTTTCAACATGTTGCCCAGGCTGGTCTTGAACTCTTAACCTCAAGTGATCTGCCCTCCTCAACCTCCCAAAGTGCTGAGATTACAGGCATGAGCCACTGTGCCTGGCCTGGAGTTCTTTTTTTTTTTTTTTCTGAAGCTCTGCTTAGCCGATCCTGATTAATATAATGGTGCTGCTACAGCTTTTTAATTCTGTTGCAAACTGAATGCCAAATTAGCCCTGTGGATCTAGCACACCAAAAATATACAACTGTTCATTGTCATACTTTAAGGCCATTGAATCTCCCTGTGAGATCCAGAGTCCTCGGGGAGTATGGCTAGTAGTTCTATATATATGTGTTTCCATGTCCTGAATGAAGTAGTTCACTCCTGGGTACAGGCCCTGAAGGTTTGAGAGAAAGACGTCTCTTAATATAAATTTGCATGGAGAAGTTTCTTGTCTTTGAAGCAGATGGTAAATCTATACACCTGGAAGTCATGGTTACTTGAAAACTATCCTTGAAAGGTATTGATACATAACAACTTATAAATCACTTGTAAGGTTTATTTTCTGCTCTGAAAAATTCCTAGAAACCTGACTTTTAAGGTATAATGTGACTTATGTTGTCTTTCTCCTTTCCTTTCATCCCTTATTTTTTTGTTGTTTATTCTTAGAAATAGGGCCTTGAGCTGTCACCCAGGCTGGAGTACAAAGGCACAATCATAGCTCACTATAACCTCAAACTCCTGAACTCAAGTGATCCTCACACCTCGGCCTCCTAAAGTGTTGGGATTAAAGGCGTGAGCCACCGTGCCTGGCCTAACATGCTCTTCATTAATGGGAAAGTATGTTTAGGGAAATTATTTTGTTTCAATAAACAGTCTAAGTGTTTATAAAGTCGACAGCAGTGTACAGTAATGCCCTAGGCCTTCACATTTACTCACCACTCACTCACTGACTCACTCAGAGCAACTTCCAGTCCTATAAGCTCCATTCATGGTGAGTGCCCAATACAGGTATACCCTTTTTTATCTTTTTATATGGTGTTTTTACTGTATCTTTTCTATGTTTAGATACACAACTACTTATCATTGTGTAACGATTCCCTACCATATTCAGTTAACATACTGTACAGGTTTGTAGTGTAGGAGCAATGGACTATATCACACAGCCTAGGTGTATAGTGGTTTATACCATTTGGATTTGTGTAAGTACTCTATGATGTTCAGACAAGGACAAATTGTTTAATAATGCATTTGGAAGGATATATCCCTGTCATTAAGTGATGCTGGATTGTATTTTGAATACTTTATTTTTAATAATTGAAACTTTGGATAATTTCTATCACAATGGTAAGATATGGTTAAAATTACAGTTTTTATTTTTATTTGATGTTTAATAATATATTTATAAGCATTTATATTTTACATATATTAAATATTTTTACTGGCCTTTAAAAATTAAAATACTGCATTAATATTGGTATTTTAGTATTCCATGAAATAAACAGTGAATTATTAGTAATATTTTCATTTTGCTCTAGAATGGAAATCACTAAATCATAACAGTGAAAACATATATTTAGTTGGGCCTCATAGTGTTACAAAAATATAAAGGCATTTTAAAGGAACCACATCTATTCAGAATGTGTTTTTTAGCCTTTCCATATCAGAGAGCTATATGAGATGTCCTTCTAAGCTGTCTCATTGTTCATAGTGTGCAAGTTGTGGTCTTGTGGACTCTCAAAATCACTAGGGTCAGAGTGGTACTGAGAGTACCTGTATTAATCTGTTCTCACACTGCTATGAAGAAGCTCTTGAGACAGGGTAATTTATAAAGAAAAGAGGTTTAATTGGCTCATGGTTCCATGGGCTATACAGGAAGCATGATGGCTTCTAGGGAGGCCTCAGGAAACTTCCAGTCATGGTGGAAGGCAAAGGGGAAGCAAGCATGTCTTACATGGCTGGAGCAGTAGGAAGAGAAAGAGAGAGAGGGAGGACGTGCTACACGCTTTTAAACAACCAGATCTTGTGAGAACTCTATCACAAGAACAACACTAGGAGGATGGTGATACACCATTAGAAACCACCCCAATGATCCAGTCACCTCCCACCAGACCCCACATCCAGCCCTGGAGATTACAATTCAACATGAAATTTAATGGTGCAGAGATGCAAACCATATCAGTATCTACTAGCACTACTAGAAAAGCAGAGGATAACTAGTCTTCTGACTTCAATAATCAGCCTCTCCCTTTTGAACTTTTTTAATTTTAATTTTAATTTAATTTTTTTTTTTTTTTTTTTTTTTTT
>NW_012116577.1:1540236-1559984 GCF_000951035.1 Colobus angolensis palliatus | reverse complement strand
AGGCGGGCGGATTGCCTGAGCTCAGGAGTTCAAGACCAGACTGGGCAACAAAAAATTCAGCCGGGCACGGTGGAGGGCGCCTATAGTCCCAGCTACTTGGGAGGCTGAAGCAGCCTTAGGCACTAAGACAAAATGTCCCTGGGCAGAGTTGAAGTCACACAAGTATTTAAAGTGCTAAAATGTATTCCTTCTTTCCGTTAACACCTCTCTTCTCCTTCCTGTCCATTAAGATCTTTATGCTACTTCCGGACATCTCTCAGTCCTTCTCCCCGAAGTCCCACTATTTGCCCACTATGAAAAATACAATACACATGTATATTGTTCATTTAAAGACAATGCTATCAATACATGCCCCTTTTCCATTTCCTGCATCGTGCCATTGGAAAGCAACCTCAGAAGCTATTTTAGTAGTTCTTCTGAGGTCTTTTCGTCACCGCCTTCACCACCATGGAAACGGTGTGGGTTTTTGAGAAAGTTCTCAGAAGAGAGCACACCTGCCTCAGGCTTCTCCCATCCTCACTAAAATGCCCTCTTAATTCTGTCTTACCAAAGATCCTCTCCCCGCCCCGGATGAGGGGAAAGAAAGGAATGACAAAAAAGATAAAGTATCACATTTTTTCATGCACTCATTCTTCAGACTCAACCCTTTAACCTGATACATTGATTCTACCTTTGAACATTTTCATGTAAACAAGTCCTTGCACTCATTTCAAAACCCTGACTCCTTGGCCATCCATGCCTTGTCATGTGTTCTTAGCCTTATATTGATACACACATGGGCCTTGTTGATACACATATGAGCCATGTGACACTATTTGGCTCCTTTATTATCCAATATCTTAATATTTTGTAGTAGAAAAAAACAACACAGAAACATGGCCATGCCATTGCTTTCTTCCTTCCTCTCTTCTTGCCTTCCCTCCCTTCCTCTCTTTCTCCCTTCCATTTCAAACTGCTCCTTTGGAAGCAAGTCTGAAGATTTTGTTTCCTGTTGAAATAGTGAAAAAAAAAAGAAGAAGGATATTACGGGTTGTGTGTGCAACCATGAAGCTGCTATGTCAGCAAAAGCCCTTTGTTCACCACAGGAAGCAATCTGATCATAACAACTTCCTTTCAATATTCAATACAACTATTGTCCCTGAAGCTTATCAGATAGACATATTAACAGAAGTCCACATTGGCAACAAAATATAAATGATATTTTCTGTAATCAATAAACTATACTTCTCTAAAAGTGACTCTATTTAGTTTTTAAAAATTTTTCTCTGTTTATTAAATTAGCATGTATTGCTCACTAATTTTGGTGAAAGATTTGAAAGTGGAGATTGTAAACAGGTGACACTTTGATTTGTTGAATTGAAACTGCATTTGTGACTTGAAGCAACTGACAAGAAAGAGAGAGAAATGACTATTTAGATGTTTGTGGCTTCCTACACTGCTGCATTTCCAGTAAGAATAGTATGTAGGCAGTAACTATAATGGATCTGTAATGTCAGCTTCATCTGCAGAGTCAGCATTGTTTTATTCCCCCAAAAAAGTTTTTTTGAAACCACAAATCATGTCGATGCCTTTTTTGTTTTTAATTTGAGGGATTTTTATCCTTTCTATATTATCTCCTGCTCCCCTACTTCACATTAGAAAATTATTTTCTGCTTAGGGATTATGCTAGTAAGCACCAGAAAGACAGTCCATCACCTCTCGGGTTAAGAATAATGACTTAATCTCTTGAGGAATAAAAACCTGTCTCTGGCATTCTTTGTGGGTAATAACCTTCTTATTGGAATTCCTCAACCCTTCCCACATTCTCCATTCTCTCCCTCCACATGAGCAATACTATATTGGACAAAGAGACAATCCACCGTTTCTCCTTTTTTGCTTTTCTTCAGTCTTAGTTTAAATGACATTTCTACTGAAGGGATCCAGAATATACCCAGTATGCAGAGTCATTAAACTTCCTCACTGCTAGTTACGGTGAGGTTTTGTTGTTGTTGTTGTTGTTGTTGTTTTTTAGTGGAATGACTTTTTCTTCCAGTGTTTTCTGTTCTCCTTTCCCATCTTCACTTTGTGACTCACTGTATCTCTTTAGATCCCATCTTGAAACATTCCCGTTCCTGTTTTCTTTGGACCCAGCTTGACTCCCACACAGTCGAATTCCCTTACATTCCTCTTCATGTACTTGCCAAGATTGCAAATGTGTTTAATTGTATCTTTTCTGCATTCAAATTTCAGTTCTTCTCTTTTTTGTGTTTAAAACATTCAAGCTTTTCTTAGAATAGATTACCCAGTCTGTTCCATTCTACTTTTTTCTCATAGGTTAGAAATAAAGATAAACAGAATAAAGGACAGTAGATTTTTACGACACAGAGCGAAAGGGTTTAGGGCTCACATTTTCCTTAGAGCCCTGTGAGTTACATGCCTCTTCAGCCATCGTGTAGAGTCTCAGGGTATGTGTCACTCTGGTGTATGGAAAATTTTGTTCCCAACAAGCCAGGGAGGAATTTTAGACATCATATACTACAGGGAGAGGAAGAAGATTCCCAGATGAAGTTGCGCGACATGGATACAAGAATGGAAGAAGAAAAAAAAAAATAGCTGAGAAATTAGTTTGATAAGGTCATAGTTAGTTTGGAACATATGCAAAATTGCTAGTTTGGTCTCTGTTATTCCTATAGCTCAATTCCTGGTGTACTCTTCTCAATGCACCTACTTCTTTGGGTATCTAGGTCCCCCCAGACGGATCAAGTATCTGGTGTAAAATATTGCACTACATCCCTTTAGCTTCTTTGGCTTTGCAGTTTCACAGATTGAAGCAGCAGTAATAAATTTGCCTTTCACTGGTTCCCTCTATATGTGAACCCTTCTTTGCCCTCTGAGGCTCTGATGACCAACTGCATGATGAGGCAGTGTGCTCAAGGTGTCTCCCAGCATGATGGTATTTGGGTTTTTAGGCTGGATCTGGGGCTTATGCCAGCGATAAGCACTAGCTGCACTTTCATGCTGGTGACAGGCAATGCTAGTTTGTGAAGTGTCCCTTCAGACAGAGATTGCATGAAAACAACATGAAAAACACTAGTGATATTGCTAAGTTTCAGTCTCAAAAGCCAAGCAAACGGTGTCTGTAGTGTTCCCTTGACAGTT
This sequence comes from Colobus angolensis palliatus, assembly GCF_000951035.1. NCBI lineage: Eukaryota > Metazoa > Chordata > Mammalia > Primates > Cercopithecidae > Colobus > Colobus angolensis. The sequence goes on along the minus strand of NW_012116577.1, from coordinate 1,556,846 downwards.
CTCTAAGACTTTGGCTAGCGTACTGGGAAATTTTGTCTTGTCGTGCATATATCTGAGAAATGTTGAGAGTTGAAACCTGAGCTAGGATATGGTTGACAGGTCAATGACCTCTGTGATATCATAGGGAGTTTCTTTTTTTTTTAGAGGGAGAGTCTCGCATTGCCCAGGCTAGAGTGCAGTGGCTATTCACAGGTGCGATCATGGATCACTTGAGGCCAAGAGCTCAAGGCTGTAGCATACACAGCCTTGAATTCTTGGCCTCAAGTGATCCCTGTCCCAGCCTCCTGAGTAGTGGGGACTACAGGTACACACCACTGTGTCCAGCTAGGGAGTTGAAGCCTTCATTTTACAGATAAAGAAATTTGGGGCTCTAGGAGGTTGAAAGACTTATTAAACATCACACAACGTGTTAGTGGCAGAGCCAGAGCTAAAACTCTGGTCTCCGGGCTCCTGGCCTAGTATTCTTCGCATTAACACACTGCCCTACAGTGCTTGTGCTTGCATCTGCTGGCTGGCCCAGGGTGCCAAGAGACAAAGGCCTATGACACAATATGCCTTTTTAATGTAATTGGACTTGTTAATGTTGTTTTTCTGGACATTATGGATAATACTTCTCTCTCTCAATATTCTGAATAAAATTACAATGCATACTCATTATGGAAAAAAGAAAATTTGGAAACATAGAAGAAAATAACAATATTTTATAACTTGATTATCCAGATAGGATCACTATTAATATTTTATTTCTTTCTACTTTTTCCCCACCTGTGTGTGTGTGTGTGTGTGTGTGCTGGTGTATTCATGTGCATTTACAAAATTGGGATTATATATTTTGTATCAGCTGGGCTTCTTTAGTGCAAATAACAGAAACTGACCCAGTTACAAACTTAAGGAAGGAAAGGAATTTCTTGGCGGTCTACAGAATAAAAAAACACCCAGGCTTTGGGAGAATGGGACCCAGGAAGCTTCAGGGAGCTCTGTAGCAGAATCTCAGAGCTGTTTTTCTCAGAATAGAGAATAATTACTGGGTAGGCCAAAATAGCACTGTAGATAGATGTCCCAGCTTTAAAATTCACAATCATATCTTGGATGAGGATAGAGTTTCTTTAAATTTCTCAGTAACTGAATTTATTTTGTCACTAGTTCAGTGCAATTTTGTCTCTTTGAGGTTATTATCACATTTGAAGTTCAGCTTTCCTCTTGGAGCTGTTTTTCCCTCTCAAGATTTTTCCTTTCCACCCCTTTTTCTCCCCTTCCTGGTGGAGGTCTTTGGGAATAGAGAAAGCTCACACTAGCACCCTGCTGCTAGGAAGGTATATGTGGTCTTTGTGTGACTCTCCATTCCTTCTGGGCTGTGAAGTCTTGTTTACATGGATTTTGCCTGTGGGTTTGTTCTGGACACTGGGCAGTGCAGTGCAGAGCAATTACTCCCAGGAGTTTGGTTATCTTCTCCTGCTGCTGCTGAGAACCAACTGCCCCTGGCGTTAGTTTGGGGCCTCCCAAGTCTCTGCTGTATTCCTCCCCCTACTCCCCGCTTTCCCGAGAAGCCAGCTGCTGCATTGTTCCCAGATCTCTCCCATGCCCCTTTCAAGAAACCATGGGGGTTGTGGGGGCTGATAGGGTAGGAACCTCTCTCAGCCCCCACCCCACCCCAGTCCTGACTTAGTGCCATTCATACTCTTTGCAGCCACCCTGCATTATCAGTGGGCATTCTTAAAGTGGCTCCTTCCTGATTTCATGTAAGAAATCTAACAAAAGTACCACTGCTTTTGTTGTTCAAGATAGGGTCTTGCCATGTTGCCCAGGCTAGTCTCAAACTTCTGAGCTCAAGTGATCCTCCCACCTTGGCCTCCCAAAGTGCTAGGATTACAGGAGTGAGCCACCACACTCAACCAAAAGTACCTTCTTTTCTCATGTCAAGAAACCTATTTGGAAAGAGGCCAGTCCCGTCAGGGACTTTTCCTACATCTGACTTTCTTCTCTTTTTTCCCTCTTTCTCCATGCTCTTCCCTGCAGCCCAGGAGGGGAATTTTTCTTCTTTCTTGCTATCAGGCAAGAATATACTAAATACTGCATTATTTTTATTCTGTGATTAACTTTTGTAATCTCTGTGCTCTAGTCTTCTAGATTCTGCATCAGTTTTCCAATCATGTTCATTTTTATTAATTCAAAAGAAAATCCTTCTCTTTCAATGACCCAGTTTGTTTGTTTGTTTATTTGTTTGAGACAGGGTCTCACTCTGTTGCCTAGGCTGGAGTGTGGTGATGTGATCCTGGCTCACTGCATCCTCCGCCTCCTGGGCTCAAGCGATCCTCCCACCTTAGCCCCCTGGGTAGTTGGGACCACAGGTGTACGACACCATGCCCAGCTAATTTGTTGTATTTTTCATACAGACAGAGTTTTGCTATGTTGCCCAGGCTGGTCTAACTCCTGAGCTCAAGGGATCTGCCCAACTTGGCCTTCCAAAGTGCTAGGATTACAGGTGTGATCCAACACACTGTACATGGCCCAGTTCTTACATATCAAAGATACTTTGCTTCAGGGTGATAATCCTGCTATGAGTTAAAACACATTTAAGCATGCAATGAATTTCTCCTCTCCTGAAGACAACGGCTCTGATTGACCCAATGGATGGATTCAATATTAATCTAATTGTTACAGGGCAACAGAAATAATTTGTGGAAAGGAGAAAACCCTTTAGTTAAAATTTTCCAATGACAGCTCCACATTCAATTTGATACCCCATGTTTTCTACTATCAATTTTTTAATCCAGGGCTGAATCGGATTTGCTTAGTCATCCTACAACTCATTTAACCTTCCTCTGAAGATTGAATATTTAGAACATTTTGAGATTTTGTTATTATAATTAAGATTGTAACTAACATCCTTGGACACACATTTCTATATGCCTCTTATTCTATTTGACAAGCATTTTAGTGGGACAATTATTGGATCAGAAAGTTAAAATTTGAAAATATTCTTCATATATGTTGCAAAATGGTTCCCAAAAAGCTTGTTCTCACGTGTGCCACAGCCAACAGTATAGGAAGGTGTGAGACTTGTTACACACTTGCTGACATTGAATAATGATTTAATCTTAGCCTCCTGCAGCCCTCATTAGTTTATGGGAACAGAAAGGGCATATATTAAAAACTACTAACTTCAATATTGCCATTTTCCTGTCTTGCTAGCTGATGTAAGACCTCTAATGCTTTTGGAAATACTCACTAATCCCTACGACCAAGGGTTTCTAAAAGCACCAGGGCTTTCAGGCTTGTGCTTACATTCCAACTTCCCTCTGATTGGCTTTGCCTCATCTAGTAGCTGAGCTTTGGAGCTTCAGAGAGTTTTGTGAAAAGCATGGGACGATGTCTTTTCTCCCAGTGTGTGACTCTAATAGGCCCGAAGCTGTGCTGGTGAGAGGTGAAGCCGGCTGGGCTTCTGGGTCGGGTGGGGACTTGGAGAACTTTCTGTCTAGCTAAAGGATTGTAAATGCACCAATCAGCACTCTGTGTCTAGCTAAAGGTTTGTAAAAGCACCCGCCAGGGCTCTGTGTCTAGCTAATGAGGTAGGGGACTTGGAGAACTTTTCTGTCTAGCTAAAGGATTGTAAAGGCACCAATCAGCACCCTGTGTCTAGCTAATCGGGTAGGGGACTTGGATAACTTTTCTGTCTAGCTAAAAGATTGTAAATGCACCAGTCAGCACTCTGTGTCTAGCTAAAGGTTTGTAAATGCACCAATCAGCACTCTGTTGAAATGGACCAATCAGCACTCTATAAAACAGACCAATCAGCACTCTGTAAAGTGGACCAATCAGCTCTCTGTAAAATGGACCAATCAGCTCTTGTAAAATGGACCAATCAGCAGGATGTGAGTGGGACCAGAAAAGGGAATAAAAGCAGGCCACCAGCACCAGCAAAGAGAACCCTGGTTTGTCTTTTTTGAGAGCGTGGAAGGTTTGCTCTCTCGCCTCACAATAAACCTTGTTGCACCTTGTTGCTGATCGTTCTTTTGGTCCACCCTATCTTTATGAGCAGTAAAACTCATTGCAAAGGTGTATAGCTTCACTCCTGAAACCAGCAAGACCATGAGCCTACCAGGAGGAATGAACAATTTGGACACCCCGCATATATGAGCTGTAACGCTCACTGTGAAGGTGTGGACGGGCTGCCTTTATGAGGTGTAACACACACTGCCAAGGTCTGCAGCTTCACTCCTGAAGTGAGGAAGACCAGGAATCCACCAGAAGGAACAAAATCCGGAGACACCATCTTTAAGAACAGTAACACTGTGAGGTTCTGCGGCTTCATTCTTGAAGTCAGCAAGACCAAGAACCCACCAATTCCAGACACACTAGTATGTTCCAGTGCTTTAAAGTTGATGAAATTGTTTCAGGTTTTTTGCTTTATCTTTTTTTTTTCTGGTTGCCCTCTTTTTCCTCTGCAGGAGTTCAGTGAGGGAACTGGGCTAGAGAACAAATCTGAATGACACATCAGACTGCTAGGAGAACTCCTGTTTTCCTGGGCTAAGCTCATTATTTCTGATTTGTTCTTCAGAATATGTTCTTTTGCAAGAAGCTCTTCAGTTTGCATACAAATCGGTTTTTTGCAAACCTACCTCATAACTATGACTGATGGGGATTGATTTTAGCTTAGACTCAGGCAGATGTGCCTATTACAGCATTTTTTAAAAAAGATTTTTAATTTGGTAAGTGAAAATATCTTGTAGGTTTTTAAATTTGCACTCCTGTACTATGAAGGAGACCAGGCATTTTTCTGTATATTTCAATTTGTTTATGAATTGTCTGGTTAAGTCCTTTGTCATTATCTCAAGATGTTTTAGCATGAGGTTTAAGAATATTAAATATATAAGCCATTGAGCTATCACATTAGTTAGAAGTAGTTCCCCTTTTCTAGTCATTTCATTTTTTTTTATATGTACGAAAGTTTAACATGGGAGTACCTTGTTCATGGATAGGAACCGTGTCTATTTTAAAGAGAGCTCTACTTTCCAATTGGCTTATAAATGCAATGCAATTCTAATCAAAGTCTAGAAAGGTTGTATGTAAAACCCTACAAGTTTGTTCTAAAATGTATATGGAACAGGAAAAGGCTAAAAGCATCCAAAATGCACTTAAAGAAAAAGCAAAACAGGGAGGTTTGTCTCCCAGAAATTAAGATTTACTGGGCTGGGTGCAGTGGCTCAGGGCTGGGTGCGGTGGCTCACGCCTGTAATCCCAGCACTTTGGGAGACCAAGGTGGGTGGATCACCTGAGGTCGGAAGTTCAAGACCAGCCTGACCAGTATGGAGAAACTCCATCTCTGCTGAAAACACAAAATTAGTTAGGCATGGTGGCACATTCCTGTAATCCCAGCTACTGGAGAGGCTGACGCAGGAGAACTGCTTGAACCTGGGAGGCAGAGCCTGTGGTGAGCCAAGGTTGTGACACTGCACTCCAGCCTGGGCAACAATAGTGAAACTCTGTCAAAAAAAAAAAAAAGATTTATTATAAGGCTATAGTAATTAACACAATGTGGGATTTGCATTGGGATAAAATACTTACGTGGGAAAGGAGTGACTATTCAGTAAATGGTACTGGATTAATTGATTACCTATATGAAAAAAAAAAAAAAAAAGAATTATATTGCTGCACTAGTCCATATAGTCCATACATGAACATAGATTCTGTGTGGATTAAAGACTAAACTGTGAACGATAAAACTTTGAAACTTTTAGAACACAGGACACCATCTTTATGAATGAGGGGTGGGAAAAGATTTATAAAACAAGGCTCAGAAAGCACAAACCATGAAGAAAAAGATTAATTCAACTATATTAAAATTAATAATGGTCATTTATCAAAAGATACTGTAAAATAGTGGCCAGATAAGCCACAAAGTAGGAGATGACATTTTCCACACACATAACCCAGAAAGGAGTGGTTTGCAAAATAGGTAAAGAATCTCAAAAAGCAATATGCTACAAACACAAACAACCCAACAGAATAATAGGCAAGAGAGAGAACCATAAATATTTCTCAGGGAGGTACCTTGAGACTTGAATCCTGATAAACTGGCTTCTCTGTCCTTTTGACATGCCACAATCAGATATTTCATGCTCATTTTGCACATTTTCTGCCCCAGCTCTTGAATCAGCTGTTTCTCCAAGGAACCCTGGTTCCTTTGGGGAAGAATGGTATTTAGAAACCATGATTTGCGTGCTGGGTGCAATTATTACTATTGAGATATCACCGTTCTTTCTCTGTGAATAGAGCTAGGGGATATTTGCATACTAACACTGAAAATCACTGCATTTTCACTGATACCTGTAGTTGCAACCTATCACCACAAAGTTCAGTCTCATTTTATTCCTAGATCTCATTATCCTTAGTACTTTTACATATTTGATCAATTCTCTCATATGCACCACTCTGCCTTTGCCACCAGCATCGCCTCTCACAACAAAGATTTCTTTATCTCACTTGGGCTCCAACATCCCCTGCAGGGCTGCGATTGCTGGACGCCACTGTGTGCATTCCCCTCTTCATCCTACTCGGCTCCAACAACCTGAGTCAGGCCACCCTAATGCCTGTGTACCCTCCTCACCCTGCTCAGCTTCCAACATCCATGCTAGGTCTTTTCCTACGCAGATGCTCATCTTACCCTCGTCTTACCACCATGGGTTTCCCTATCCTGCTGCAAATGCCATCCTATCCTACTTGTCTCTGTTGAAAGGCTTTATGACCAAATTGTTCTGGAAAAGAAGGAAAGAAAGAAGAAAGGCAAGAGCTACCTCTAAATCTTTATGGCTTCATTTTTACTATTGTCTTTTTAATCTATGGGAATGTGGTATGATTTAAAGATAATTTTACTTATATCAAATCATTTCCTAAATAATTCTTTTTATTTCCATGTAAATATCTTTTTGATTAGTATAATGCACAATGTTGAAAAAATGACTATTTTTATTTTTGAAGATACTAGTAGAAAGACAACCAGAGAAAAAAGAAAGCAAATTGTTTGAGATTATATCTACAACTAAAGGAAGAAAAATAAAGCTGAATTTTCACAAGACCAAATTTTTCTTTTAAGACAGTACTATAATGTCCCATTTGGAAAGTTTCAAAATTAAATAGTGAAAGCTATTCATTAAAATGTGAAGCCTCAGTATGAATAAATGTAATCGTGTCTGGGCTCTGTTACTGAATACATTAGTTGCACGTAGAGGATTGTTCTCTTCTACACATCTGTTTTCATCTAGAAAAATAAAGAAAGAAGCCCTTTCTTACCCTTGGCTCCACTTCTTTGACTTATGTCAAGTAAAATTAAACTTTGAAAAGCAAAACTGTCCAAAGAAAGCATGAATTTATATGAGCATATTTATTGTTACAAGTATTATGTAAGAAACTGCTTGCTGAGTGTTCCAGAGGTTTTTTGGTGTAAACTATGCTTTTCTATGCAACACTAAATTATTTATTAGATAGTTGTTGCCTTGAGCCAGACTATCTCCCCATTTTTCCTACATCAATTGACTAGAAAACCTCATAGTTGTCAATCTCTGGAGACAAGGGGAAATAAAATGTCCTATTACTTTTCTTCCTTATTGCATTACTGTAGGCTCACTATGAACTTCTTCTGGGTTACATCTTATGGTTCTCTTGAGTCTACTTTATTCCCTAAGAGCACAGTGGCCATAGACTTGATAGGAATCTTCTGGGATTATCTATTGTATTTGATAAAATGTTTTGAGATGTCTTGTACCAGATTATAATAGATGAGCAAAACATTTTGAAATTTCAGCCCTGGAAATTTGGTAGATCAAATTCTTTTGGCTCAGCTTGTTTTTCATTTCTCCCCTTGGGGATTGTTTTACTACCAAAGTAAATTAAAGAGTATTTGGAGACATAGATATCTCAATGCATAAAAAGTACACTGGGCTGTGAGTCTATATATAAAGGAGGAAAAAACAAAACACAAAAATAGTACACTCATTTAAATGTAGTCTTGGGCAGGGTGTGGTGTTTATGCCTCTAATCCCAGCACTTGGGGAGGCTGGGGCAGCATAGCAAGACACTGTTTCTAAAAAAAAAACAAAAAATTAGCAAGATGATTGCTTGAGCCCAGGAGTTCAAGGCTGCAGTGAGCTATGATGGCGACACTGCACTCCAGCTGGGATGAGAGAGTGATACCTTGTCTCAAAAAATATATATGTTCTTGGATTAATTAAGTATATTGTTAATGTGATAGAAGATAGTTAACTTAGGCTGTATCTTCATGTGATGCTTGAGTTGCCCATTTTGAATGAATTGTTAAAACTCTTCAGGCAGTAATTAGCTTGTATTATTTTCTGTAAATTTTGAACTGTTGTAAAGTCTTTTGGGAACTTTCTGGCTTTGTAGGAGAGTCTCAAGTGATCACTTCTCAGAAACAAATTTCAAGGGGCCATTTCCATTCTCTTACCAACAAAACCCAAAATGGAGAAAGGACCTAAAAATCTGGATAGGAAAAGAATATTAAGCAATGTATATAGATGGACATGAATCTGTGGTATTGGTTTTATAAGTCCCAGGGTAGAAAAGTGACCTCTTCTCTGAGCAGGGTCAGACATTTTATCCTTTGCTTCTAAAGATGACTGGAGAAGGTATGAACTGGTATATTAAAAATCAGCTATTTATTTATTTATTTATTTATTTTCTTCTTGATTTTGTTTTTGAGACAGAGTCTCGCTTTGTCACCCAGGCTGGAGTGCATTGGCACAATCTCAGCTCACTGCAACCTCCGCTTCCTGGGTTCAAGCAATTCTCCTGTCTCAGCCTCCTGAGTAGCTGGGATTATAGGCATGTGCCAATATGCCCGGCTAATTTTTGTATTTTTAGTAGAGACGGGAGACGGGTTTTCACCATGTTGGCCAGACTGGTCTCAAACTCCTGACCTCAGGTGATAGGCCTGCCTCAGTCTCCCAAGGTGCTGGGATTACAGGCGTGAGTAGTGACTCATGGCCTGATTTTTAACTAATTTTAGATTTACAGAGAGATTGTAATGATAGGACATAGTTTCCATACACCACTCACTCTGTTTTTCTTAATGATAATATCTCACAATACCATTGTGCATTTGTGAAAACTAACAGGCAACATTGGTACATCACTATTAATTAAACTTCAGACTTCATTCAGACTTCACTCATTTTTCTCTAATGTTTCTTTTCTCTTCCAAGATCCAACCTATGATAACTCATTGCATCTAGTTGTTACGTAACAGCTTGTATGAAATGTTGGGAACTTAGGCAAACAGAAGAAAAATATGAAAAAATACATTTATACTTAAAGAAATTCTGTGGTTAATTTTATAACTAAGTCTTTTCTGCATTGGTGTTATGATGATTCCTGAAAATATCTAAGTGACATACTAGTTATATTTCAAAAAATGTGGCATGCATAGTCAAAGACACTGCAAAGAGTATAAAGACATATAAGACAGTGCCTCTGCCTTCTAGAGAGGTAAATAATATAAGAAAACATTATGTGGTGGGGAAGACAAGTATTAATGAAGAGCCTTGGGAGCTGTAAGGGAAATAAATTTAGTGGTTATGGCAACAGGATCCCTGGGGAGGTAGAAGAGGGCTGTGTCTTTAGCAGCACCAAGAGCTCATGATTCTAGGGAGAGTAATGGTGCTTCTGTGAGATGAGCAGGAAAATGGGGACATTGGAGGGGATTGGTTCCTCTCTTGTGAGAGAAACATGCTCACAATTCAGGAAGCAAATAAGGTTGAGTCCATGGGGCATGAAGTCCACAGAGGTGGGAAGCCCAACAGTGGGATAGTGAGTAGGAAGCAATATTTTAAGGAAATATGTTTGTTTAGTAACTGTTGGCTCCAAACCACTAATACACTTGATTTTAAGATAATACCATTCAGAGTCAGGCCACAAAGTGGCACACACTTGTGGTCCCAGATACTTGGAAGACTAAGGTTGGAGAATCACTTGATCCTGGGAGGTGAAGACTGTAGTGAGAAAGACCAAAGGTACTTGCAGAGCAAATATTCTCTGAGGCCATCACAGTGGGGGAGATATTTAGCCCACTAGTTAGGAATATCAAAAGGATGGGTGCTGGTGGAGATCTCCATTTTGGTTTTCTACTGAACCCTCCATACTGTACTTTTCTGAGCAATTCATTTAAAATTTTTATTTCTTTATTTTATTGTGGTATATACATAACAAAACTTACCATTTTAGTCTTTTTTAAGTACACAATTCATTGGCACTTAGTACATTCACATTGTTGTGTAATTATCACTGCTATCCATCTGCAGAACTTTTTCTTCATCCCATACTGAAACTCTGTACCCATTAAACAATAACTCCTAATTTCACCCCATTTTACCCCTAGTGTTTTACTTTCTGTCTCTATGTATCTGGTTACTCTAGGCACATTGTGTAAATGAAATCATACAATATCTTTCCTTTTGTGTATGACCTATTTCACTTACCGTAATGTCTTTAAGTTGCATGCATATTGTAGTGCTCTACTTATATTCCTTAAAGTAGTCACAGTCAAATTATGCTGAGTTTTTTTTTTCCCTGAGGCAGTTCATAGGCTAAGATAAATAGCAGGACTGTACACAAAACACACATTGGAGGGGAAGAGTATGCAAAGTCATTAGTAGAGGTTGGATACGGAGGTAGCCAACACAAAGGCCCCAATTCCTTAGCTGCTGGAGGTACCTTAGCTCTAAGGTAATCTCCTTAGAGCTGGAGATTGTGGACCAGGAAGGAAGGACCAAGCCACAAGACAGAGGCCACTGGTTTGAGGCTGGGATACTGGACTGGGATGGAGATGTCGGCAGGAAGAACCTGGTAAACCTGTGGGCCCAAGAGTAGTAGTGCTTATGGAGGTTATTGCAGATTCAGAAAAGTGGAGGGACAGACTCTCCAGTGAGTAATTCAGATAATTAGGAGGGAGAGGCCACTTGGCTCAGGTGCCAAGGAGGGAAAAGATAAGAGTTTGGTGGATCCAAGAAAGTTTTCAAGGAAAAGGTGGCATATAAATGAGTAGCATTTGGATAGGAAGAGAGGACTGGAATAGTGATTTACTCCAGAGGAGGTGGCATTAGGACAGATAGAGAGGTGGAAACCACAACATGCTTTTGGACCTAAGTAGACCAGTTTGGTTGGGGCTTTATGGAATGCAGAAGGAGATAGGGGTAGGAGCCAGTTATTGACAAAGAAGTTATTCAGGTTATTTGGAAAGCAATAGACATAAGTAGAAAATGTTTATCTTTTCCTTTGCCTCAACTGTCATTAAGCTTGATTAGAATAGTTAGCACTCCTTGCCTTATAGTAGCTTGGGAAATGCCTCCGTTTCCTAGGAGAATATAAACTACCCGAAGGTAGGACCATTTTAAAGATAGTGTCCCTTGTAGTGTGAAGCACAAGGTCTTAAATTCTTTATTCCTCATCAAATTATTCTTTGAATTGAATGGTAATTATATTAAGATATTTTTATGGGAGCATTTTTGCCATGGAGCTTTTAAAATTTTATATACACACACACACACACACACACACACATATATATGTAATTAAAAAGCTTTAGAGACAGAGGTCTCACTATGTTGTCCAGGCTGTCTTTGAACTCCTGGTCTCAAGCAATCCTTCTACCTCAGCTCCCTGAGTAGCTGGGATTACAGGTGCAAACCACCCAGTGCCCAGTGCCTGCCCTGGAGCTTCTTGTCTAAGACAATGGGACCCAGTTTGGAGATGAGTGGCTCCTCTCACCATTTCCTACTGGTAAGTGGGCTCTTTGGCTGAGGCTCCCTGGCCTAATGTCCAGCCTTCTTCTCTTGCCATGCAGCTCTACCCTCCCCCAATCCTGGATGCTTTATGTCAGGAGAAACCGTGGCTTGCCATCTGTGATAACTCCAAATCCTGTCCCCATTTCACATTGGACATGCTTCCCCTGGTGGTAACTTCCACCATCCCTTTCTACACTACATCTGCCAGGAGATTAGATTAATCCCCTCCAATCTACTTCACGTTTACAAGCTGTTTAGTTACTGCCCTCTTGGTGAGGGAATCAGGGAGCTCACCCTTCAGAAACCAGTGCTTCCTCTTTCGTGCAGTGGGGCGAGGAAGAGATTCTTTATTCTTCATTGACAAGCTTATAGCAATAATAGTAGTATCAACAACTCTAGCAAAATAACCCATAACAATGACAACCACCACCTCAAAACAACTCCAAGGCATCACCTTTTTCCTTATTAATTCATCTGGTTGTAGACCATGTATCCTCACTGAGGGGATGTGAGTGTATCCTCAGCATGAGGGATCTTAAACATGATTGTAATGTAATAGGCTCAGATAACATCAATTACTTTATGACTTGCTTAGGCAAAGACTGATTAACCTTAGGGTCTGATAAACAGAGTGGAATCTGGAGGAAAAGCAGCCAGTGAAGGAGAACTTTTTAGTAAATCCCCAGTGCTCTTCAATTTAAATGGTCTGGGTCATGTTGACATGTGTTGTTATGATGAAAACGGATGTGCCAAGTGATAGTTAGCTTGGTGACCATGGAGCTCATCCAGCTCCCCACTTTTGTTATGATTTCTTCTGTGCTCGTCAGTTCCAGGTTTTGCATCATTCAGATCTCATCATGGTGACTAGGCAGCCCTGAGAAGTTCTACTGAAGTGGCCAGTCAGCTTCTCTAAGTAGTCTTCTCATCTCATTTACGCCCAAGTTCAAAAAAGACATTTCTGTTTATATGAAGATGACCAAAGGAAAAAGATGCATTTTCTTTTGGTAGATGCTTTGATCTGAATGTTTGTGTCTCCCCCAAATTCATTTGTTGAAACCCAGTCACCAATGTAGTAGAATTGGGAGGTTGGGCCTTTAAGAGGTGATTAGTTCATAAGGGCAGAACCTTCAGGAATGGGATTAGTGTCCTTATAAAAAGAGGCCCCAGAGAGCTTTCACCATCTGAGGATGCAGCAAGAAGGTATTTTTCGTGAACAAAGAAATGGGCCCTCATGAGACACTAGATCTACCGGTGCCTTGATCTTGGAATCTCATCCTCCAGATCTGTGAGAAATAAATTTCTGTTGTTTTTAAGCCACCCAGTTTATGGTAAATTGTTATAGCAGCCTGCACAGACTAGGACAGTAGACTCTTGTTTTCCCATGGTGTGCTGTGGTACATATTGGTGACATGGGTAATTGTTTTACCTATGAAATCCAAATGTTTCACTCATCCATTCATTCTGCAGTAGATACTTATTAAAAGTCTGCTATGTGCTAGGCACTATTCTAAGTGTTGGAACTAGAAAAAGGAATCAGATAGGCATGATTTCTGTCCATGGGGCTTATATATTAACCCAAATCAGAAAATCCTAACCTTTCATTTAAATCTTTCTCTTTTATTGAGTTCTCACCTAAGGTTCTTAAATGTCAGGCTGCTTGTATTTGAATCTATTGTAGATTGCCTGGACATAGCCCTGAAGATTCTGATCAAGTGGATCTGGGATAGAGCCAGGAAGTCTGTACTTACAAAAAAAAAAAATGGAAAAACAAAACCAAAAGCCTTGAGTAGTTTAATATGAAGCTAGGTTTGGGAGCCAATATTAAAAAAAATTCTAATTATTTAAAACTAAACTTGTGGATGTGTCTGAATCATATATGGATGATGGGAACTAAGCACATAGACAAACATTATAGGATGTCAAGTGGGAATTTTCCTTATGACATGTAACTACTGCTAAGACCCAAATTGAGGACAAAAAGATACAATTTGTTCCATATTCTAAATTTGTAGAGTCATCAGAAGTTGGAATCAGCCATCCTTCTGCAGGGCTTTCTGAGATGCCCCTAGTTAGGGAACTGGCCCAACCACCCATCGCTGTTCCTGTCTCCCAGGGGAGGTTGGGGGAGAGGAAGTCAACCTCTTGGGGAGTATGTGGACAGACTGTATTCATTCTCTCAAGTCAAGTATGTGAGAGAGGGGAACTCGAGCAAATAACTTGAAAAGAAGCAAATAACATGAAAAGAAAAATAAACAGACATTTTGTTCCCTGGCTGTATGACCTTCTGAAATAGTAGTCTTGCTGATGTGCTTTATTTGCTACTGACATGTGAGAAAATAGAATGCAGTGGAGATGGCATGAGTGGGGCCTTTCTAGGTGGAGGTGGGGGCCGGTGACGATGGCCTCCTCCTTCAAAATAGGGGTAAAGTCCTCACATGCCTGCAGACTTGAGAGTTGGTGCAGAGAATACAAGATTGGAAACCACAGATGTCCCAGGATTGATGCAGTATCGGGGGCAATGAGGGCCTCACCTGTGGAGAATGCCGCCAAGCCTGCATCTACCAAAGAAGGCCAACAGATCTTTCATGTAAGGGAAAGCTTAGAGCCACCTCTTGTCCTCCTCAAGCCCAGAGACAATAGGCTAAACTAGTGGTTACCATCAACTGCGGAGAGCATAGCAACAGTTATGCAGAGATGCTCATACTTCCTTTTTCTTTTCTCCTTCCCCAATCCCGAAGGAGCTCACACCCAGAAGAAGGAAGAGTTTGGTGGTAGTGACAGACAGTCAGAACTCTTCCCTTCACCCAACCCCACTTCCCTCACCCCACCAAACTCCTCAAAACTTTTAGTCTAAAACTGAAGGTCTAACCTCTTCTAGGTAATGGGACACATAGAGTTATGATTGAGTATAAGATCGATGTGTTTAAATGAATACGACTAAGTCTGAAATATCTGAATGAGAGTGTCCTAATAACCAAATTTGACTGAAAAGCACAAAATTAGGCAAGACATATTTGGGAGGTTACAATTCACCAGGAAAGTTTGGGGCATTTACTGAAAAAAAAAAACCACTGTGTGTCTAAGTTGGGTGTGGTGGTGCATGCCTCTAGGCCCAGCTACTTGGGAGGCTGAAGCAGAAGGATCACCTGAGGCCAGGAGTTTGAGGTTTCAGTGTGCTATGATCACTCCTGTGAATAGCTATAGATAGTTATAGCACTTGAGCCTGGGCAACATAGTAAGACCAATAAACAAACAAAGAAACCCTCAAAATATTGTGTGTTCATAATGAGTTGAGATGCCTTAGTAGACTTAAGATATTTTATTTAAAGGTTTAAAAATAATTATAGGCCGGGCATCGTGGCTTACGCCTGTAATCCCAACACTTTGGGAGGCCAGGGCGGGCGGATCACGAGGTCAGGAGATCGAGACCATCCTGGCTAACACAGTGAAACCCCGTCTCTACCGAAAATACAAAAAATTAGCTGGGTGTGGTGGTGGGCGCCTGTAGTCCCAGCTACGGGGAAGACTGAGGCAGAAGAATGGCATGAACCCAGGAGACATAGCTTGCAGTGAGCCGAGATCGCACCACTGCACTCCAGCCTGGGCAACAGAGCAAGACTCCGTCTCAAAAAAAAAAAAATTATATGTGCACATATCACAGAATTCAAAATACATAGAAGGATAAAAATAAAAGATAAGTTTTCTTTTCTGGTCCTCTCCCTCAACCATGCAATTTTTGTGTGTGTTTTTTTCTGAAAATATCACAGAATTGCTTTGTATTAAAGCTTCCAAGAATCATCTAGTTCTATATCAGTTCTATAGCATTGATAATCTTATGCAAGAAATATATGGGTTAGATATATTTCCACATTCTGTGGTTACATTTCTTTTCCAAAGTTTCCTTTTCTCTCTGTGTGTTTTTAAAATAGTATCAACTTTTATTTTATTACAGATTCAGAGGGCACATGCACAGGTTTGTTATGTGAGCATATTGTGTGGTGCTAAGATTTGGGGTATGAATGCTCCCATCACCCAGGAAATGAGCATAATACCTAATAGGTAGTATTGCAGTCCTTGTCCCCTCCCTCGCTCTCCCTTCTAAAAGACCCCAGAGTCTATTGTTCCCATCTTTATGTGCTTGTGTACCAGATGCTTAACACCCATTTATAAGTGAAAACGTATGGTATTTTATTTTCTGTTCCTGTGTTAATTCGCTTAGGATAATGGCCTCCAGTTGCATCCATGTTGCTGCAAAGGATATGATTTCATTCTTTTTAATGCTGCATAGTATTTCATGGTGTATATGTACATTTTCTTTATCCAGTCCAACGTTGATGGGCACCTAGGTTAATTCCATGTCTTTGCTATTGTGAATAGTGCTGTGATGAATACACAAGTGCATGTGTCTTTTTGGTAGAATGATTTATTTTCCCTTGGCTGTATACCCAGTAATGGGATTGCCAGGTTGAACAGTAGTTCTGTTTTAAGTTCTTTGAGAAATCTCCAAACTGCTTTCCATAGTGGCTGAACTAATTTGCATTCCCACCAACAGTGTATAAGCATTCCTTTTTCTCCACAGCCTCACCAGCATCTGTTGTTTTTTGACTTTTTAATCATTGGCCTGCTGACTGGTGTGAGATGGTATCTCACTGTAGTTTTGATTTGCATTTCTCTGATGATTAATTGTGTGGAGCATTTTTTCATGTTTCTTGGCCATTTATATGTGTTCTTTTGAAAAGTGTCTGTTCATGTCCTTTGCCTACTTTTTTTTTTTTTTTTATTTTTTTGCGACAGGGTCTCACTTTTGTTGCCCAG